>NW_027205715.1:10155000-10232500 GCF_024711535.1 Dipodomys merriami | reverse complement strand
AGAAATGGATTATATTGGAATCATTTATTTGCCATTTTTACATTATAGGAAGAAATTCAAAGAAGAAGCTATGAGAATATGCCATTTATGAACAAGGAGAACATACTGAAACACCTCTATTCAGGTAGTACTGGAGATACCAAAGCAGAAGAAGATAAGAATAAAAACCAGCCTGGACAGTTTCAGAGTTCTCCATCTGGTGATGTCACATCTAAGGCTTGTGCCACTGATAACCGAGTGAAGACTCTGTTAAAGAGTACACATCCATTTAGTGGACAAAAGATGACTTTACGTAAAGTCAGTTCCAGCTGCAATCAAGGTTTACATGAGAAAACAACTTTTGACAAAAAGAATTTTGTTTATAAATCAAGGTATAGTTCAATAATTTTATCCAGTAAGCATTTATTGTGTGCTACAATATGCTATATTCTTAAGCAATAGGAATACAGAAATGATAAAGTGAGAGAAGGCTAACATAGGAAATATTTCCAGAGAAATTAGGATAAGGAGGTAAGTCCCACTTCTTCTAAGGCCTTGCATGTCATGTCTAGAATTTGGGGTTTTAGCTCACAGGATATGGGGAGCATTGAAGATTTTGAATTGAGTTGCATAATCATAATTGAATTTTAGAAAGTATGCTCAAAAAAGAAAACAGAACCCTTCTACCTGAAGTAATAAAGTTAAGAATTGATAATCTGTTAGCAAATATGGCAAAACCCAATTTGTAAATTTTTTGTGGTACTAGAGTTTAAATTAATGCTTGCTATGCTGGCACTTTCTACCACTTGATTCACTCCTTCAGCCCTATTTTTTTGCAGTTTACTTTTGAGATAGGGTCTTATGAACTTTTCTGTTTGGGCTTGTCTCAAACCACAGTCCTACTCTCAGCCTCCTGAATAGCTAGGATTGTAGGTGTGAGCTTAACTATGCTTGTAAATTTAATGAAAAAGGGAATGGGCTGTGGTGGTTTGTTCTTTTGTTCCCTGCATTTCATCTCCTATACTGTTCTTTCTCAGGTCCAGCCTGTGTTGTAACTTTTTTTTTTTAACCCTTTCTTGTGTATGTTCTAATAGTTGCTGTGAAAAGGAAGCTGTATTCTGGGTAGAATAATCTAGGTATCAGGAAGATGGGTTGTACAATCATCACTCCTTTTTTTCTTTTCAAGACCTTTTCTATGTGGTACTGGGGATTGAATTCACATCTTGTGCTTGCAAAACAAGTACTATATATTTGAGCTTATACTCTTACCACAGACATTTTCAAGACTTCATTTTTTGAGGGGGAAGGGAGAGATCAGTAATAGAGTTTGAACTCAGAGCCTTATGCTTGCTTGACTAGTGCTCTACCACTTGTGCAATGACTCCAGCTCAGGTTTTTGCTGGTTATTTTGGAGATGGGAATCTCATAGGCTTTTCTGTGCTGGCTGGCTTCAAACTTCAGCCTTCTGAGTAGCTAGAATTACAGACATGAGCTACAGATGCCTGACTTAAGACTTCTTGATGTTCTTTTTTTTTTTTTTCTTTTCTTTTCAGTTGTGGGACTTGAACTCTGGGCCCTAGGCACTGTCCCTCAGCTCTTCAGCTCAGGGTTAGCACTCTACCTCTTGAGCCACAATGCCTCTTCCAATTTTCTGGTGATTAATTGGAGATAAGAGTCTCAGGTTTTCCTGCCTGGGCTGGCTCTGAACTGTAATTCTCAGATCTCAGCCTCCACAGTAGCTAGGATTACAGGTGTGAACGACCGGCATTTGATGCTCATCTTAATTTGCTCTCTTGGGGGTGTGGAATTGCTTAGCTATGAGATATGTTCTTTGGCTCAGGCTTTTTGTTCTTTTCCCAAGATTTGCACCATATCCTTCTTTTACCTCAGCTATGTTATTAATATTAATACATTTTAAATACTTTTCCCTCCTCAATAGTACCTAATACATTTTAAATACTTTTCCCTCCTCAATAGTACCTTTATTAATATGTACACAGATAGCTCTAGCAATCCTTTTCTAATTTTCAAGATATTGCCTTTTCTATATTGCCTGTTATTATGACACTATAGTCAAAACTAATATTGTTTCATAAACGCTGTATTCGTTGTATTCATCAGACATACAATGTTTGTTATCCTGTCCCCTGTGTTCTTTGTCCCGCTGATTTTGTTGTTTCTTCCCTCATTCCTTCCTCCTTTCTTCTTTTTTATTATAATTACTTATTTATTGCAGTATTTGGAATTGAACTGTTTCTGACACTATCAGATAAATGATTTACCAACTGAGGCTCCCTGTTGTTGTTACTATGTTATTGTTGTTGTTGTCAGTCGTGGGGCTTGAACTTGGGTCCAGGGCCCTGTTTCTGAGCTCTTTTTATTTTATTTATTTTTATTTTTTTGGGGGGGGGGTCCAGTCATGGGGCCTGAACACTGGGCCTGGGCGCTGTCCCTCAGCTCTTCAGCTCAAGGCTAGCGCTCTACCACTTGAGCCACAGCGCTACTTCCGGCTTTTTTCTTTTCGCTTATGTGGTGCTGAGGAATCGAACCCAGGGCCTCAGGCATGCAAGGCAAGGGCTCTACCACTGAGCCACCTTCCCAGCCCGTTTCTGAGCTCTTTTGCTCAAGGTTAGCACTCTACAGTTTTGAGCTACAGCTCTACTTCTGGTTATCTGGTGATTAATTGGAGATAAGAATCTCACTGGGAACGTCCAAGCTGGATTTGAACCATGATCCTTAGATCTCAGCCTCCTGAGAAGCTAGAATTACAGATGTGAACCACCAGTCCACAGCTCTGTCATTCTTTTTTTTTTTTTTTTTTTTTGCCAGTCCTTGGGCTTGAACTCAGAGCCTAGGCACTGTCCCTGAGCTTCTTTTGCTTAAGGCTAGCACTCTATCACTTGAGCCACATCACCATTTCTGGCTTTTTCTATATGTGGTACTGAAGAATTGAACCCAGGGTTTCATGAAAAGCATTATACTACTAAGCCACATCCCAGCCCCTGTTATTCTTTTTATAATCCTTTTCTTCCATATTTCTCTGGGCATCAATATTATTACTGTCTGGAGAACTGTCTAATTCTAGTTCTAGAAACCTGATTGCAACTGTTACAAGGGAGGCATGGAGGGAGGAGGGATGAAGGGAGGGAGAGAGATTGGTTTTATTTTAGCTCATAGGTTTTTTTTTTTTTGGCTCATGGCTAGTTCAGAATGGTGGGGGATGGATAATCCCCTTCAAGAGCATATATCAGTGACCTGAAGATCTGCAAGATACCACCTCCTACAGGCCTGGGGAACAGGAATTTTTAATATATGGACTCTTGGGGACCACAGTAGATTTTAGTAGGTCCTTCTGCATGCCATACACTCAGTGTCAAACCACTGCATACACACACAAGACAATGTCTTTACTTCAGCTAATTTGGTACTTCTTTTCTTTTAGTGACCGTGTTTTTAAATATCCAATTCATGTTGTCAGAAATAAAAAGCAGCATTCGCCAGTAACAGGTATGATTTTTAAATGTTTCATCTTTGTTTTCCAAGAACAGATGACTGATACAATTAAAAATGTACAGTGGCTAGGGACCGGTGGCTCATACCTATAATCCTAGCTACTCAGGAGGCTGAGATCTGGGCAGGAAAGTCCAAACAAGGTGGAAATAGAGCTGTGGCTCAAGTGGTAGAGCATTAGCCTTGAGCAAAAGAAATTCAGGGACAGTACCCGGGCCCTGAGTTCCACACCCAGGACTAGCCCACACACATAAAAAAAAAAAATGGACATTGGTATATCATCCTGTAAAGTGTAAGTCATATTTAATTCTCATTTTGGTGTAAATGCTTCACTCAGCTTTCACTGATAACCAGAATTTTTTTTTGTTTATCTACTAGGATGATTGAATGTATAATACTGAATTAAAACTCATGAAAGTACTGAGATTTCAGAAATCTTGTAAATGTCAAGGGCCTTTTCATTAATCAAAAGTCTTGCATTTTACAATTTTTTCAGATCCATTTACATTATGCTCAGACATAATAAATAAAGAAGTTCTCAGTTTTCAAGCAGCTGACAGTTGTACCAAAATATTAAAGTATAGGTGCTCAGGTAAATATTTTTATTACAATTATTTCATAATTAAAATTTTAAGGGTTGGGGGTGTGGCTCAAGGAGTGCCTGCCTAACAAGCATCAGGCCCTTAGTTTAAACTCTAGGACCATCAAAGAAACAAACATAATTAAAGCTTTTTATATTAGTTAACTAGATTTTATAATAGCTCTACTTTTATAAATTAAGTTTCATTTCCTTTGAAGAAATTAGAATGTAGAGCATGAAATCGTTCAAATTAATATTCCTTTTCTGTACCAGGCTGAGATCCAATGTTTGTATATACTCACCACTTCAATTTTTTACTCTTGTCTTTTGTCACAACTCATCGTCTACAAATTTAATTTTATTGAGATAAACGTTTTATGTGTTGCAGAGAAAAGAGACAGGTATATATTCTGGATTATGCTCTAAATATTATAGATATTATATAATATCTATTTTATATTTATATTGACATATTAATGTTCTAGTGTCCTGTTACCTATTTTTTTCTGTAATAATTCCAGTAATTATTCCATAGTTTCTGTTCCTTCACACCTTAGTATTTCCTCTTTGTTCATCCTTACTACTGCACTCTGCTCTATGGAAAAAATTCAGGTATTCTATGTTTAGTTCCAATGTCATTTTTTTTATATTGGATGAAGAGATTTCTTCTATTATTCTAAAGTTAATGTCAAGTCATAATCTGAATCATATCTTGTCTTTCAATTTAATAATTACAAAAGCTTATTTTTATCTACTAATTCCTTTTGTTTCAACTTAAACTGTGTTCATATTTCCTCATTTAAAAAATGAATGATCGGGACTGGATGTATGGCTCCAACAGTAGAGTGCTCATTGGACTTAATTGTAAAAGCCAAGTGAGAACCTGAGGCCCTAAGTTCAAGTCCCATACTGGGAAAAACTGCTTCATGATTTGCTATTGAATCAAGGATTCTTACACTCTCCTTTCTACCTTTTACTACCAGATTCCTGTCTTGTTCCTTCTTTTTCTTTTTTTTTTTTTTTGGGGGGGGGGGGGTCCGGTCATGGGACCTGAACTCTGGGCCTGGGCGCTGTCCCTCAGCTCTTCAGCTCAAGGCTAGCGCTCTACCACTTGAGCCACAGCACCACTTCCGGCTTTTTTTTTCTGCTTATGTGGTGCTGAGGAATCGAATCCAGTGCCTCACGCATGCAAGGCAAGCACTCTACCACGGAGCCACCTTCCCAGCCCTGTTCCTTCTTTTTCAATGCATTCATTCCCTTCTTAACTCCTGGAAACCTGGTGCTTTTTTTTCCCATTCTCTAAATTTGTAATATTAAAGGATACTTGAAGCTTCTTTTTTGGTGCTGTGGCTCAAGTGGTAGAGTGCTAGCCTTGATCACAAAGAGGCTCAGGAATAGTGCCCAGGTCCTGCGTTCACAACCGACAGAGGGGAGGGGGGAGAGAAAGGAAGAGAGAGAAAGGAAGGAAGGGAGAAAGGGAGGGAGGGAGGGAAGAAGGAAGGAAGGAAGGAAAAAAGAAAGGAAAAAAGAAAAGGAAGAAAAAGAAAGAAAGAAAGATCCAGTCACGTGTGGTGGTATATGCCTGTAGTCTACCTTTGTGGGAATAGTTAGGATCAGGAGTTCCAAACCAGCCACAGAGCCTAACAGGCCACACACATTTGAGCCGACTTAGGCTACAGTAGGAGATCCTGTCTAAACAAAATAAAATCAGCTGGGTTCTGGTGGTTCATATTTGTAATCCTAGCTCAGGATACTGAGATCTGAGGATTGCAGTTTGAAGCCAGGTTGGGCAGGAAAGTCTGTGAGACTCTTATCTCCAATTAACTACCAAAAAGCTGGAAGTAAAGCTGTGGCTCAAATGGTTAGAGTGCTAGCCTTGATGGAAAAAAAGAAAGAAAAAAAAAAAACAGGGACAGTGCTCAAGACCATCACCAATATATCAACACTGTGTGTGTGTGTCTCAAACAATCGAGAAAGAGAGAGAGAGAGGAGAGAGAGAGAGAGAGAGAGAGAGAGAGAGAGAGAGAGAGAGAGAGAGAGAGAGAGAGAGAGAGAGAGAGAGAGAGAGAGAAAGAGAGAGAACCAGAATGAGGGAGAGAAGGCAGACATTATCTGCCTCTTAATACAATATAGTGAGAAGCACACAATGCTATCTACCTATGGGGAATCCTGCAGAAAAATCATTAAGCTTGAATATGATATATCATCTAGATATGATTACCACCAAAAAGCCAGAAGTGGAGCTGTGGCTCAAGTGATTTAGTGCTAGCTCAGGGACAGTGCCCAGACCCTGAGTTCAAGCCCCATGACCAACAAACAAAACAAGAACTGAACTTACATATAGATCACTTCTTTTCAATATTTTCCCTTAATAGAACTAGACCAACTTTACCTCTTTTTCTTTTTTGTAGTGGTACTGAGGTTAAACTCAATGCCCTATGTTTACTAGTTAAATGCTCTACCACTGAGCTGTACCCTTGAGCTCTCTTTCCTTTTCCCTTTCCTTTTGTTGTGTTGGGGATTGAACCCAGGAACTTTCAATGTGTTAGGAAAACACATTGGAATATACTTCATACCTTTTTAATTTTTTTTTTTTTTGGATCCGGTTGTGGGGCCTGAACTCTGGGCCTGGGCGCCATCCCTCAGCTCTTCAGCTCAAGGCTAGCGCTCTACCACTTGAGCCACAGAGCCACTTCCAGCTATTTTCTTTATGTGTTGCTGAGGAATCGAACCCAGGGCCTCATTGCATGCAAGGCAAGTGCTCTACCACTGAGCCACCTTCCCAGCCCCCTTTTTAATTTTTTAAAATGTATTTAGGGCTGGGATGTAGCTCAGTGGCAAAGCACTTGCCTATCAAGTGCAATGTACTGGGTCCAATCCCCAGTACCAAAGAAGAAAAGACAAAAACAATAGTTAAATCCAAAAATAATTTATTACTATTATGAAAGAGTGAATGTGTGCATGTGTGTAGGCATGCCAGTACTGAAGCTTGAACTCAAGGCCTTGCCTTCTTGCTTGCTTTTTCTCTCAAAGCTGGCATTTCTACCATTTGAGCCACATCTGTACTTCTGGCTTTTTGCTAGTTAATTGGAGATGAATATCTCATAGACTTTTCTGCCTAAACTGTCTTCAAGCCAGGATCCTCAGATCTTAGCCTTCTGAGTCATTAGGATTTTATGTATGCACCAATAGCACCTGCCTTTTAAAAAATAAATTTTATTTATTTATTTTTTTTTTTTTTGGGTCCGGTCGTGGGCCTGAACTCTGGGCCTGGGCACTGTCCCTCAGCTCTTCAGCTCAAAGCTAGCGCTCTACCACTTGAGCCACAGCACCACTTCTGGTTTTTTCTTTTTGCTTATGTGGTGCTGAGGAATCGAACCCAGGGCCTCATGCATGCAAGGCAAGCGCTCTACCACTGAGCCACCTTCCCAGCCCCATAAATTACTTTATTGTAAAGATGCTGTACAGAGAGGTTACAGTTACATGAGTAAGGTAATGTACATTTCTTGTCAAACATTGTTACCCCCTCCTTTGTTTTTTTTCCTACTATCCCTTCCCTCTGTCACTTTCCCCCTTCTCCTCACCGCAAGTTGTAAAGTTCATTGCCAACATAGTTTCTCGTGAGTATCATTGTTGCAATGGGTCATCCTGTGTCCTTGTCTCATTGACTCCCTTGTGCTTGGATTACAGATGTGTACCACCAAACTCAGCTAATTTTATTTTTGAGATGATGTTTGGCTAAATTGCCCAGGCTGACCTTGCATTTACTATCCTACTGCTACAGCTGCCTGGGTAGTTGAGATTACAGACGTGTACCACCAAACCTGGTTTGGTTGCTCTTTTTCTATATTGCTATAACTGTTCATACTTCTATCCCAACACTTATTTCATTGATATGCATGTATGTTTTTATTTTGTCATTTTTTGGGTTTTTAAGATTTTTTATTAGCATACATAGATTTCTTAAAGTATTTACAAGTTTCTGATTTTACTTAAGTTACCATCATATAGATAACTGTTTTCATAGATTTATAAGTGCATTATTGACATCTATACATCACACTATTTTGTTTTCTTTTAGGTTGCATATCAGTAGGAAAACCTCTAAATAGCCGAAATTTTAGCAAGCTCTTGCGTGCTTGTCCATACCAATGTGATCGACACAAAGTCATTGTGGAAGCTGAAGACAGATATAAAAGTGAACTAAGGAAATCATTTATCTGTAACAAAAGTAATTAATTCCATAGCTTTAAGACTGTAATTACAGTTATGCCTTCTAAGCCATCATTAAGATATTAAGTATATTTAAAAATTTAAGGATAAAATAATGTTGAAAAGAAAACATTTTGCTGGGCATCAGTGGCTCATGCCTGTAATCCTAGCCACTCAGGAGCCTGCAATCTGAGGATTATGGTTCACAGCCAGCCCAGGCAGGAAAGTCCATGAGACTCTTAACCTCCTATAAACCACTTAGAAAACTGGAAGTGGCATTGTGGCTCTAGTGGTAGAGTGCTAGGCTTGAGCTAAAGAGCTGAGGGACAGTGCCCAGGCCCCAGAGTTCAAGCCCCATGACCACAAAGAAAAAAAAAAAGAAAGAAAAGAAAACATTTCTTAGCAACCGGTAATTTATGATGTACCTGGGAGAAGATTAGAAGATTTAGTTTCTGATGGCTTAAAATTTCTTCCTAATCTAATTATTCCTACTAGAAAGGTTGGGGAGAGGAAATAACCATACTAATAGAATTCATATACTTATGAGTTCTTCAGATTGGTACTCTAATTCTACTAAATGTATTCCATATTTTTCAGAAATTCTGCTGACCCCATGTAGAAGACAACAACTCAGTAGCAAATCTGCTATCCCTGGAGAAATAAATGAACATATTTAATTTTTAAGTCAGCTTAAATATCACAGACTTCTAAAAAAAGATGTACTTGTTTTTAGTTCTCACCATCAATAGCTCTTTCTGTGATAACCCTTGGCTCTGATGAAGATTATATTTCCTAAGAAAAGAGACATCTCCCATTTGTTTGTTCACTTGCTGTCTGCCATCTGGAAAGCAGCAGGAGGAAAACAACCTTTATTAAGTACCTACTATGTGTTAGATGTCTTATAAATGTTGTTGCCTCTAATTCTTATAAGTTAGAAATAGCATAACTTAGATACATTACAAGCTTTTTCTAGAAACCCTCATTCTATTGTCTGGATCAATTCATATTTTCAGAACAAATTTTCCATGTACAAGTACTCCAGAGAGACTTTTGATCATAACTCCAATGTGTCAAACAGTCAAAATTGAAGCAAAAAAGTGCTTCTTAAATAACTTATTGAAATTTTAATTTAACTGTAGGGTTAAGACTTCAGGCTTATCACCATTCCAGATTTATCAGAGAGTTTGAGAACCTTAACATTTTCTTCTAATCATCTGAAGTTAATACTAACTACAGGAGTAGGAATAAACAATTGAGTACATTACTTGTCAGAGTCATCAGAAATGAGTAACATCAAATGGGAGAAAATGAAGGAGGAGGTAACATTTAGAAAACAAATGTACTCATTACCTTACTTATGTAACTATAACCCCTCTGTACATCACCTTTACAATAAAAATAAGAAATGAATACCATCAGTAGAGCTACTCTGATATTTATCATAGAGTTATTTGAACTGAATTCATCCAGGAAACATTTTGCTTCACATGACACTTCTATGGCTATTTTCACTGCCAAAACCTCGAAAGGAACTTCAGACTTTAAGTCTCTTTTCTAGGTTAAAAATTATATATATATATAAAGTAAGTACAGTATCACTGTGGAAGAGCTTGTTTTTGTTTTTAAGGTGGTATTGGGGTTCGAACTCAATGCCTTGTACTTTCTCAGCAGGCACTCTACCACCTGAGCCATACTTCTAACTCTGCCAGTTTTTTGGTGGTAATGGGGGGTCAGTTGTGGGGCTTGAACTCTGCGCCTGGGTACTGTCCCTCATCTCTTCAGGTCAAGGCTAGCACTCTACCAACTTGAGCCACACCACTTCCTGTTTTCTGGTAGTTAACTGTACATAAGAGTCTCATCCACTCCTGGGCTGGTTTTAAACCATGATCCTGAGATCTCAGCCTCCTGAGTAGATAGGCTTACAGGTGTGAGCCACCAGCACCTAGCTAAACCCTGCCCTTCTTTTGGTGGTTATTTTGGACACAGAATCTCATCTTTTTCTGCTTAGACTGGCTTTTAACCACAATCCTCAAGCTCCTAGCCTCTTGAGTGAGTAGTTAGGATTACAGGCAAGAGCCTGTTTTTGTTTTTTGTTTTTTTTAATTTGCTAAGCTCAGAGACACAAATGGTACAGGTTTCATATGCAAAAGCTAGATCTAAAATACACTAGGATATGATAAATTATGCAGGACTATAGGCATTCACACAATTAGACCAGAGAAGGATACTTTTAGGAGAGAGACACAAAGGCACAATACCTGTGTGCTTCTAATCATATAATAATTATTGAAGTGAACTGCAGGAAATGGAAACAAGATTTTTTTTTCTGTAGAAACCCTGGGTATTTTGTTCCACAGAGATATGTTGCACTTAGAAATTGGTTTCTTGCTACTCAGGAGGCTGAGATCTGAGGATCACAATTCAAAGCCAGCCCGGGCAGGAAAGTCTGTGAGACTCTTACTCCAATAAACCACCAGAAAACCAGAAGTGGTGCTATGGCTCAAGTGGTAGAGTGCTAGCCTTGAGCTGAAGAGCTGAGGGACAGCATCCAGCCTGTGTTCAAGCCCCATGACTGACAGAAAGAAAAAAAGAAAAAGAGAGAGAGAAAGGAAGAAACAAAGAAGAAAGAAAAGAGGTTGTGTTCTTCACAGGACTTGACACCAAATTACAGACATTTTCAACATGACTTCAAAACAAAGATGTAACAACTAAAAATATTCTATAATCCCTTTACTTAGATAAAACCATCTCTAGAACCTCATGAATGGGCATAATTTTGTTATACATTAATTATACAGTGATCCTAAATACTGTTAACTGATATTTAGCTCATATATAACCATCCACTAATAATTGGACCTGCTTTTTTAGAATTTACAAGGCATCCTGAGAAAGTATTAATTTGGTTTGTCTTATGTATTTCAAAGCAAAGTCTGGCATTTTGCCTTCTCATTTCCTCATTTGGGTAAATTTCCCCTTTTTATCAGGACATTTCACTACTCTTCATTAAAGTATAGTTTGCACTGAAATTTACCCCTATTATTTTTTAGGACAGACCACTGTAATGTGGGAGCATTAAACATTTTCCCAAGGCTTTCTTTAAGGATGAGTTGGTATCTTGAGAGAGTCTGAAAAGTAAGAGTTTTGGGAAGTAAGCCCTCTTGCCAGTTTTTTCTTGCTCCCCTAATACATAGTCAATATTATAAGGAATACTGATGAAGCTGGAGAGGGGTGTCTTGAAGTACAGAGCCGTTTGCTTCCACCTGGCTGCCTAGTTATTCACTATAGAAATCTTTGAGAGTTTACTAGGAGTCAGGGAGGTGGCAGCCTCAATAGAAGAGGGACCTCTTATATCCCAAAAGTTATCACTTAGGGTTGGAAAGGTGGCTTAGTGGTAGAGTCCTTGCTTTGCATGTATGAGGCCCTGGGTTTGATTCCTTAGCACCACATAAGCAGAAAAAGCTGGAAGTGGCACTGTGGCTCAAGTGGTAGAGTGCTCACCTTGAGCTGAAGAGCTCAGGGACAGTGCCTGGGCCCAGAGTTCAGGCCCCACAACTGACAAAAAAAAAAGTATCACTTAATAGCCCTGATGATAAGCAGTTAAAATCATTTAGCAAGAGAAGCTAAAAACTATTTCTTGGATAAGTAAAATGTGAATATTCCTCTATGTAATCTCTCCAAAGGAGGGAATAATTTCTTTGATAAATTTTGAGATAGTTTTTTTCTCTTAGTATTTAATGATCATCTACTATGTCTCAAATACTATTCTAGCCATTTGGGATGCAGTGGTGAACAGACTTGTACAAAAGTTCCCGCTCTTGTGGAGCCTGCATTGTAACTAATGCAATTAATAATAAGACATTAGTTACACTGCTTTCTTAGCCTGGTAAGTTCAGCTGAGAAGATTTTTTTTTTAATTTAATTTAATTTTATTTGTGAACATACTGTACAGAGGAGTTACAATTACATGGGCAGGATAATGCATACATTTCAGCTGAGAAGATTTTCTAAGGATGACCCTTAGAAAAGAGTAGCCTCATCTACCTACAATGATTACATGAGTAAACAATGAATAAAAAAAAGCTTAAAAATATCTCCTCCAAAAGAGAAACCTATTTTTCTAGTAAAGATCAGAGGAAAAGAATTATTTACCATCCATGTATTCTTTGTACACTAGAAATTGTCCCTTAAAAGCAGGTAATAAAAAAAACTTCATTAAGCCGGGCGCCGGTGGCTCACGCCTGTAATCCTGGCTACTCAGGAAGCTGAGATCTGAGGATCGTGGTTCAAAGCCAGCCGGGGCAGGAAAGTCCATGAGACTCTTATCTCCAATAAACCACTAGAAAACTGGAAGTGGCGCTGTGGCTCAAGCAGTAGAGCGCCCCTCTTGAGCTGAAGAGCACAAGGACAGCGCCTAAGCCCAGAGTTCAAGCCCCATGACAAAAAACAAAAAAAAACTTCATTAACCATCATACAACCATTTTTTTTTTAGTTTTGATCAAGCTGAACACCCATATAGGAAATGAATGTGTTTTTAAAAGCAAATTTCAAAAGATCCTTGTTCTTAAAAATGTTAACCAATGGGCTGGGAAGGTGGCTCAGTGGTAGAGCGCTTGCCTTGCATGCATGAGGCCCTGGGTTCGATTCCTCAGCACCACATAAGCAAAAAGAAAAAAATCCGGAAGTGGCTCTGTGGCTCAAGTGGTAGAGCGCTAGCCTTGAGCTGAAGAGCTGAGGGACAGCGCCCAGGCCCAGAGTTCAGGCCCCATGACTGGACCCAAAAAAAAAAAAAAATGTTAACCAAACCTATATTTAAAGTAACAAGTATTGGTATTCTTTTTCTGTCAAGTTATGGAGCCCTTTGTGAAGACTGTATCTTTAAGATAGGTAAGCTGTTAATCATCCCCACAGGAACGTTGCATTAGCGATTACATTTATAAACTTGTTTCTTGATTTAAAGATGTTCAGGTATTAGTATAATAGATTAAATTACACCTTAACCAAAAAAAATCCATCATGGGGCTTGAACCCAGGGCCCGAGTGCTGTCCCTGAGCTGCTGTTTGCTCAAAGCTAGCACTCTACCACTTTGAGCCATCTTTCCACTTCTGGGTTTTGAGTGGTTAACTGGAAATGAGTCTCATGGGGACTTTTCTGCCTGAGTTGGCTTTGAACCATGATCCTCAGATCTCATCCTCCTGACTAAGCCACTGGTGCCCGGCTATAAATTACAACTATTGAAAAAGCCATGGCAGTAGCACCTAACTTACTAGTAGGTACTCAGGTTTTTTTTTTCATTGAAATACATTTGAATATATGTACTAGACACAAAAATTTCTCAAGTTTCTACGTGTAGAATAAGTTTTGTAGTTATTTAGGCCTCAAAAAGACTATTTTCAACAAATACTAATGCATTGTATAATTCTCTCGTTAATTACAGAAAACAGAAGAATTCGTAAGAACTTTACTGAAGAAGAAGTAAATTACCTTTTCCATGGAGTTAAGAAAATGGGAAATCACTGGAATTCAATTTTGTGGTCTTTCCCCTTTCAGAAGGGACGGACAGCTGTGGACCTTGCTCATAAATACCACAACCTGATCAAACACACCAAGTGTAAGACTTGATTTTTAGTTTGAACTAGAAATACAGAACCTTAAAAGATAGAAAATATTCTTCTAAGCCCTCACGTGACAGAAAGTCTTAAAAATAGGGTTTTTGTTATTATTGTTTTGGTTTTTGCTTTTCCTTTGAGACAGTCTCTCACCTCAGTAACTCAGGCTGACCCAGAACTCACTACAAAACTCAGGCTGGCCTCCACCACATGATCTCAGGCTTTCAGAGATAGTTTTTTGGATTTTTGCTGTTGTTGTTTTTGCCAGTCCTGGGACTTGAACTCAGGGCCTGAGCTGGTTTTGTTCAAGGCTAGCATTCTGCCACCTGAGCCACAGCTCCACTTCTGGCTTTTTCTGCTTATGTGGTACTGAAGAATTGAACCCAGGGCTTCCTGCATGCTAGGCAAGCATTCTACCACTAAACCACCTTCCCAGCCCAGAGATAGTCTTAAACAATTTTTGTGGTACTGCAACTCTCCAAATTATTACAATAACTTATAACACTGTTTTTTTGTTGTTGCCAGTCCTGGCTTGAACTCAGGACCTGAGCACTGCCCCTGAGCTGTTTTGCATAAGGCTAGTGCTCTGCCACTTGAGCCATAGCTCCACTTCTGGTTATTTTAGTAGTAAATTGGACATCAGAGTCTCATGGACTTTCCTGCCCAGGCTGGCTTTGAACTGTGGTTCTCATATTCCAATCTCTTGAATAGCTAGCAGCAAATATTTTTATGTCCAAGTTATATAAAATTTCTCCATAAGGTAAATATTTATTTAGGAATATGCTATTATTCTTAGGTTTAAAGAGCTTAGAACTTAAGAAAAAAGATAGGAGCCTTCAAACATTTCTCACTATAGTCCAATGAATAGTATGTAAGACATTTAGATTTTAATACTTTTGACCAATTTCAAAGTTCTCAACACAACTCAGAAAGGTATTCTACTGTTTCCCAAGCTGTTGAAGTTCTGGCCCACTAAATGTTTGACATTGTATTAATTAAATGTTTCTTCTAAAAGCTAACTGTGAATTTGCTTTGAGTATTTCCCTATTCTGTAGTCAAGATTCACTTTTTTTTTTATGTTTCCTTTACCTTTGTGAAAGTTTGCATCATTTCCACTTCCTGTTCCTCTTCATCCTTTATCCTTCATGTGAATGGCCCTAGCTTCTTTATGTTTCTTTTTTCTTTTTTGTCAGTCCATGGGGCTTGAACTCTGGGCTTGGGCGCTGTCCCTGCGCTCTTCAGCCCAAGGCTAGTGCTCTAGCGCTTGAGCACAGCACCACTTCCCGTTTTCTAGTGGTTTATTGGACATAAGAGTCTCACGGACTTTCCTGCCTGGGCTGGCTTTGAACCGGGATCCTCAGATCTCAGTCTTCTAAGTAGCTAGGATTACAGGTGTGAGCCACCCGCGCCCGGCTCGCTTGTTTATGTTTCGACAGAAGAGTGTAATGTCCTCTTATGAGCATAATCACTGACCACTGGACATATCCTGTCTGTCTGTAAAATGTGTCCACACTACCCTCCCCTCCGCCCCCCATTACTTGAGTCTGAATATGGCCCTGGTGGGGGTCAGCTTCTCTGCCAGGCCCAGGCAGGGTTTTTGGACACAATCACGACAGTTCTTGTTGTTGTACGTGGTCATCTTTCAGGTTGCAGTTATCATAATTAAAACTCTGCAAGGTTCTCCTGCAGCACGGACGTACCGCCTCCGTCCCAAGACCGAAGGAGTGGGGCGCGGCTCGGCGCTGCGCCCGTCGGCCGCGAGAGGCCGCTCGCGAGCCCGCAGTCGGGCGGAGCCCGCTCCCGCCTCCCGGCGCGAGGCTGTCCCGGCGGCCGCCTGACCGTGCGCACCGCCCGCCCGCTGTCGCGCCGGCGTCGAGTCCCGCAGGAGTCCTCGGACGTCGCCGGCCCGCCGGGACGCGTCGGGCGGCGCGGCCTCCGGTGGGGGTGGGCTGTGGGAGGCGCGGAAGCGGCCCGGCTAGGGGGCCGCCCGACGCGGGGTCCTCGCGGGTCCTCGGCCAGCCCGGGGGAGGGCCCTCTTTGTGGCTGCAGTTGGCAAGATGGCGCCGGTGGGGGTGGAGAAGAAGCTGCTGCTGGGTCCCAACGGGCCCGCGGTGGCCGCCACCAGCGACCTGACCAGCGAGGAGGAGGAGGGCCAGAGCCTCTGGTGCGGCGGGGGGCCGGGCCGCGGCGGGGGGCCGGGCCGGGCGGGGGGCAGACTCTGACGGGATGTTGGTTGCGGGCTGGGCCGCGTTGGGCCCTGGGTGACCGCTCTCACCATTGTCGCCGCAGGTCTTCTATCTTAAGCGAAGTGTCCACCCGCTCCAGGTCCAAGCTGCCGTCCGGCAAGAACATCCTGGTCTTCGGTAGGCGACGGGGCGCTGGGATGGGCGAGGCGGCTCTGCTCCCCGGCCTTCCGCCCGCCGGTGCGAGAGGACGTCCCGGCCCCTGGCAGGGCAGCCGGGGCGTCGCAGACCCCCCACCCCGGACGGTGGGCTGCCGCCCCCCTGCAGAGCTCGGTGGTGCTCGGTGATGGGGTGTTGGCACATGCCTCGAGTCACTTGGCCGCGACGTCGCAGCCGGTGGCTTCTGTCAATGGAGGACGCGAAGAAGGGAGGTGGCTGGGAGGAGAAGGCAGGCGGAGGAGGGCTGGGAGCAGTGCATTCTCGGAGGGTTTTTTAGAGACGCGGCTTGGGAGGCAGTACGGAGGACTTTCCTGCCCTGTTAGGGGTTAGATCAGCTGCCTTCACCTCTGGATCATGTGTCTTAACCTATCCTGCCTCAGCTTCCTCATACAAGCCGAGAAGTTCGGTTGCATTCGCAAAACAAACCCGTCTTCTGTGGGCTGGGCACTGGGTCAGCACTGTCTGTGGACACTACACAAGATCCTCAGTCTAGCCGAGACAAGGGTGTTGGTGATTGCACTTCGCCATCTCCAGGGGGAGATTGTTGTGAGAGCATAGTGCTGCTGAAAGAGGGATTAGGACTCAGGAGTTTACTTGTTAAACTTGTTAGAAGCTTCTTGGGGTAGATGCTCATGAAGGTAAGTTGGGAGGCACGCGGTGAAAGGCTGAAGAGTTAAGGCTCTGTCCTGAAGGTTGCAAATTTTCACAGACCTTTTATCATACTACTAACGCCTCTAGGCTTTATGGGAATACTGCCTCAGTAGCTTCTACATTTTGAGGTCCTCCTCTGATAGTGATCACTCTGTAGGTTATCTTCAAAAAACTTGCTAGCAGGATTTCTAGATAAGAGCTGGGTGTGGTGGTTTATACCTGTGATTGTAGCTGCTTGGAGGCAGAGATGGAACCGTGGCTCTTTGTAGCCTGTAAAGAAAAAAAGGAAAAACAAAAACAACACCAATACTCTATCTCAAGAAGGAAAAGTAGAAGGATCTGTGGTGTGAGGTCAGCCAGAAGCAAAACCAAGACTCTACGTAAAAAATAAAAATAAAGCAATTAGGGTGGGATCATGGCTCAAGTGGTAAAAGACTTATCTAGCAGTTTGAGGCCCTGGGTTCAACCCCGGTACCACCAGAAACATAAAAAGCATTCTAGATTAATGTTTCAGAAAGATACCTCTGGCTTTGGAGTGGTGGGTGGCTCAGAAAGAGCAGGGAGGGACTAAAGTTAGATTGACAGTGCTCATTATCCACTAGGCAGAATATGGAGGACCTCAGGAAGGTAAGGTATCCCGGTGGATAGCGATGAGGTCTTTGATAATTCTAGTAATGCTTAGAGATGTTTGTTGGCAGTGGCTCTCCTTGACGTTTAGAGATTTTTATTTTTGATTTTTTTGTCATTGTTTGGTGGAGAGGGAAGTAGTTGGTTAGAAGATGATAATGCAGTGTTTGGCAGTTACTGAGATTACATTTAAGAGTTTTGCTTAGATAACTATTGTCCTCAGTTTCCTAGCCTTCAGAATGCTTGCGAAGGTGATGTCCTAAAATCAAAGTTGAATAACATCTGTTCTTTATGATCGTGGAACAGGATTAAACTTTTAGTTCAGAGTTTTTAGACTGAGGTTAATTGCATTTGAAAGATTTCTTGTGGTAAAGTTTTATTTTGTTGAAACCTACCTTTTACTCTCACCTCTCCAAATGCTTGTTGTAGAAATTATAGGTAGAGCCAGTGGGCTTGCCATATTTCTTCTCTTATGATGTATGATAGCTGCAAAAGAATGTTATTTTAGGGGTTGGAGGCATGGTTCAGGTCGTAGAATGCCAGTCAATGAGCAAAAGCAAACCTCAGATAGTGAGTTCAAGTCCCAGTTTAGGACCAAAAAAAGGGAAAGAAAATACTAACTTAAAAAAAAAAAAAAGAATGGGGGCTAGGAAGGTGGCTCAGTGGTAGAGTGCTTGCCTTGCATGCATGAGGCCCTGAGTTCAATTCCTCAGCACCACATAAGCAGAAAAAGCCAGAAGTGGTGCTGTGGCTCAAGTGGTAGAGTGCTAGCCTTGAGCTGAAGAGCTGAGGGACAGCGCCCAAGTCTAGAGTTCAGGCCCTATGACCTTCTCCCCCCCCCCCACCCCCGCAAAAAAAAGTGTCATTTAGATCTTGAAAATTCTTTGTCTACCCTCAACCTCTAGTCACTGTGAGTGTGAGTGCATACATGTGCATGCGCGCACATACGCATGCATGCACACATACCAGTATTGGGGCCTGGGCACTGTACCTTAGTTTTTTCACTGAAGGCTGGCACTGCTTGAGACACAGCTCCACTTACAACTGTTTGCTGATAGTCTCACAGACTTGCCTGCCTAGGCTGACTTTGAACCCCAGCCCTCACATCTTAGCCTCCTGAGTAGCTGGGATTGTAGGCATGAGCCACCGGTGCCACTATTAGTCACTTTGAAAGCAAAGTCTGCTTTGCTTATGAGAGTGAATGAGGCCTTGGCAAGTGGGCTTTGCATGAGATGGGCTTGTTTTGTTTTTTGGTCCTTTTTATGTATGTGTGTGCTGTTTTGTTGTGTTGCTGTTCCTGGGCTTAAACACAAGGACTGGGTTCTGTCCCTGAGCTTATTGCTCAAGGCTAATGCTCTACCACTTGAGCCACCCCTCTATAGCTTTTTGGTGGCTAATGGAGATGAGTCTTCACGAACTTTCTTGCTCAGCTGGCTTTGAACCACTAATCTCACATCTCAGCATCCTGAGTAGCTAGGATTACAGGCATGAGCCGGATTACAGGCATGAGCCACCAGCACCTGTGTTTGCCTGAGATTCTTAATTGTTGTTTGGGTGTTACCCTTATTCAGAATAAACAGTATATCTTTGTTTTCTTGTAAACATTTATAGGTGAAGATGGTTCTGGTAAAACAACTCTTATGACTAAACTACAAGGAGCAGAACATGGAAAAAAAGGAAGAGGCCTAGAGTATCTATACCTCAGTGTCCATGATGAGGACCGAGATGGTGAGTGGATTGATCTGTAGTAAGAGGTGGATGCAGTCCTTTGATTCCTAGGTGTCCAGACCTTCTCAACATTATCTTCAAGCCAAAGGGAATAGGTGAAATATTTGTGGTTTGCAGACGTTATTCACTTTGTTTTATAGAACATGTTGGCAGAAATGAGGAACGGGAGGTTTGCCACTGCTGTGACTAGTCCCTACTTAGAAAAAGATACTAGGGCTGGGAAGGTGGCTCAGTGGTAGAGTGCTTGCCTTGCATGCATGAGGCCCTGGGTTCGATTCCTAGCACCACATAAGCAGAAAAAGCCTGAAGTGGTGCTGTGGCTTAAGTGATAGAGTAGCCTTGAGTTCAGGCCCCCACGACCTCTGTAAAAAAAAAAAAAGAAAAGAAAAAGCTACTAAGGGTAATGTTTCACATTCACATAAAGGCAATAAAAAGGATTTCTGAAGGTTTGGAGCTCTATGGATTGTCATCCACCATTGCTACTCCACCTGGTTCTACTGAAGAATCTGAAATTGATATAATTTACAATATAACCATTTTAAGCATTCACGGGACGGTTTCTTGAGTCTGTGTAACTGATTAGAAATGTGCATATTCTGTTTTCTTTCTGGTGGACAGAATAGAGACTCCAGCAATGATAGTGTTCCCCTGTGAATAAGTTAGTGTTTCTACCATTTGTGTATGGCAGGGTGATTAAAAGCAAGATTAATACAAGGATTAGATATAATTTTGAAATAATTTTGCGAGAAGGATGTAATAATGAATTTCAGTTACAACTACTCTGTAATGCTTCCTTTATAATCTGTTAGGCTTTGTAGCTTTTAATGACTAAAATTATTGGTGTTTAGGTCTTTTGTGTATGTAAAAGTTATCTTTTTAGCGTAAGATGAAAATATATTGCTTAAACTATTATTTATATTTGCCTTAGCACACTTAAATACTGAGGGTCATGATGTGAGAGTTATTATGTAAAGGAGAGTTAATCCTACCTCATGGATACCCCATTTCCTTATTGCTAAATTGAAGAAGCTTAATCAAGGTTCTTTCTAGAACATCTATAAGAGCTGTTTAGCTTGGAAACTGGTATTAATGCTGATTAACATATTCATTTTAGAACTTAAGGGATTTTAATCCTGCTTCTTTCTCCTGACTTTGTATTGCTAAACATTTCCTGAATAACTTGAAAAGGCAGGAGAAAGACCTGATGCTGAGTGTCCTATGTCAGAAGAACAGGCATAAAAAAGCCCATTTAGGTCCATTAGAGTCTGTGCTTGTGGAACTGGGAACTCAGTCTACTGAGCCAAACCTTGAAGACCTCATATTTGCATTGCATTATGGTGTCTTACTTCCTGTCTCTGTAGGGCATCATGGTTATTGTGGAAAGAAGTGGGCTTTGGAGCCAGACAGAACTGGTTCAGAAAGCCACTCCTTTAGTCAACAACTGATTTAATTAACTACCCTGCACTTCAGTTTTTTCGTGTGTAGAGTGGATGATGGTGTCTGTTTTGTAAACTGACAAAAGAGACATGAGTCAGGTATGAGGATCATAGCTTTCATACCTTTTTATCTTGTGCCTTTTTTTTGCGGGGGGGGGGGGGGGGAGGTTGGTCATAGGGCTTGAAAACTCTTGGCCTGGGAGCTGTCCCTCAGCTCTTCAGCTCAAGGCTGAAGGCACTCTTACACTTGAAACACAGCCCCACTTCCAGTTTTCTAGTGGTTAGTTGGAGATAAGCGTCTCAGGAACTTTCCTGGTGGGCTGGCTTTAAACCATGATCCTCAGTCTGAGGATTACTGGCATGAGCCACCAGCGCCCACCTCTTGAGTGGTATTTTTAAAGAAATTTACAGAAGCCCAAACCAAGACTACTAAACTATTTTAGAGCTTGAAAATATAACTGGATTTTAGATATCTTATGCTGTTAAAGTCATGAATATGCATTTATAGCGTATTAATGAATTGATTATATAAAAAAGTTAGCCAATATATGATAGGTTTTAAAAGTATGTTGGAATTTATTGAAAAGATAATGAAATGATTAATATTCTTGATAACATGTTCTCTCTCAAGATATGTTTATAAATAATAGTTCTTGAGGAGGCTGTCTTAAATTCCTAAAATCACCCTATCAATTGGGAACAATTATCTTCTATAGTTCAGTCATCTACATATGATTTTGGACCTTGAGAGCTTGTTTGGAGGTTCTAGCAGGGGAGTGCCAACTATTTGTATACCCTTGACGGAAGACTGATCCTCCTCTATTAGGGATGGTGGTCCTCTTGGACCGAGCGCGCAGCTTCAGGAGGGATACACATGGATTGGTGAAGAAGGAAAGGGACACCCGACTTACCAGCCAGAGCAGTCGAATCAACCCTGGCCATCAGTGGGGTGACAGATGTCACAGCCAGATGGCCCTCACATCCTACATATGATTTTGGAATACATGCTTCTTTAAATTTACCAAGTATATGCCTTAATGTTTTATTATTGTAGGAAGTAAAAGACACACAAAATGTCAGAGAGACTCGCATGAGCCACAGTGTATATCATACCACCTGGCTTCAACAAATACTAGCTCTTGGCCCTTTTTTTCTTTAAAGTCAAGGTGTTACTACATAGCCCAGGCTGGCTTCAAACTCTCCATTCTCCTATTTCACCCACCCAAGTGCTCGGATTATAGGCATCCTCCACTGTGCCTTTTTCTTGGTCTATTTTATTTCAACTGTATTTTCACCCTTTTCCTTTACTTCACGCTGGATTATTTTGAAGCAAATTTGAGACGTTTAATCATTTCATCTATGAGTCTTTCCATGAGTATGACTGAAAGACTAGAACATGACTAGAACATAAAACCATGTTATTGTAATAAGCATAACTATAATCCTAATACCAGGCAACCAGCAATTAGTATCTCAATTTATGTAAGTAATGATTTTATCTTGACATTTAAATACAAAGGTTCCTGTTCCTTGGGCTCCTTCATGGTGTGTGAATGTACTACTTCATAAGGCTGACACAATAAGGTCTTAGTTACCCACAGGCTTTTTAGCACTGCTCACTGCTTCATAGATTGTTGGCATGTAAGACCAGTGGTTTATTTAAAGTGTTACTCTGTTCCTTAGATACTGCTGAAAACTTAGTTGTAGAAGCTTCTTATATTATAGTAGTTAAACTTTTAGATCTAGAGGAGTTCATCAGGCACTAGGACCTAGGATTGCTGTCCAGTGACCATTTGGGTCTTTTGGGCTACGATTTGTGCATACATACTGTGTGGAATCCATAATGTTCCTATTGCTGTTCTGGTGGCTGTTCTAGTGGCCATTGTTGGGTGGTAACAGAGATTCATTTCTTTTCTCAGATCATACACGCTGCAATGTGTGGATTTTGGATGGCGATCTATACCACAAAGGCTTGCTGAAGTTTGCAGTTTCTGCTGAATCTTTGCCGGAGACGCTGGTTATTTTTGTTGCAGACATGTCTAGGCCTTGGACTGTGATGGAATCTTTACAGAAGTGGGCTAGTGTTTTACGTGAGCACATTGATAAAATGAAAATTCCACCAGAAGAAATGAGGGAGCTGGAAAGAAAGTGTGAGTGAAACAGTTTTTTAATTGGAAAGTTCACTAATCTCTCTGGAGAGTTGGAGCTTCCTTCCTTTTTAGTCAAGAGGCTTCTCTTGGGCTGGCAAGGTGGCTCAGTGGTAGAGTGCTTGCTTTGCATGCATGAGGCCCTGGGTTCGATTCTTTAGCACCACATAAGTAGAAAAACCTGGAAGTGGTGCTGTGGCTCAAAGTGGTAGAGTGCTAGCCTTGAGCTGAAGAGCTGAGGGATAGCACCCAGGCCCAGAGTTCAGGCCCCACAACCAACCAAAAAAAAAAAGAGGCTTCCCTTTGTATAGAGTTTGTAATTTATTTTTCAGTATTTCAGAGTTGCAAAAAGTTTTCAAAGCAGTGTTATCTCAAGTTTCATAGTTACTGAAAATTAATCAATACCCCTTATTCTCATTAGTTCTGTTTTAATGTGAAAGTTCTCTCACTTCCTAAGAGGTGATCCGTTCTGTGGGTCTCCAGACTTTTCTGTCATTTTCTGTCTGCTGAGTTAGTTAGCATCAGGATGTAGGGTTTGTTGTAGTCTTTCAGCTTGTTATTGCTGTGACAAAATACCTGAGAGAAACAGTTTAAAGGTAGAAAGGCACTGTGGAGTCAGAGATGAGGGGATCAAGAATCGAGGCAAGCCTAGGCAAAAATATTTCATGAGGACCCCCCCCCCCCTCCCCATTTCACCTTTGCTGAGCAACGTACTTATCCCAGCTTCAGGAGCAACACAATGGCTGGGCATAGTGAGTGAGATGTGCCTGTTGTTCCCAGCCTATGCAAAAAGGCTGACAGGTTGGCTCAAGTGGTAGAGCGCCTACCTAGCAAGTGTGAGATCCTGAGCTCAGTCTCCAGTATCATTGGAAAAAAAAAAAAATAGCCGGGTGCCTGTGGCTCCTGCTTGTCATCCTACTCAGGAGGCTGAGATCTGAGGATCATGGTTCAAAGCCAGCCCAGGCAGGAAAGTATGAGACTATTATCTCCAATAAACCACTCAGGAAATGGAAGTGACGCAGTGGCTTAAGCGGTAGAGCCAAAGAGCAGAGAGTCAGTGTTCAGGACCAGAGTTCAAGCCCCATGACTGATTTAAAAAAAAAAAAAAAAAAAGGAAAGGTTTATTTTTGCTTAGTTTCAGGCTGTGCCCACTTGTTAGTTTTTGGGCCTTGGGTGAGTTATTGTATCTTGGTAGAAGGGCATGGTGGAAGAAAGCTGCTCCACTCATGGCAACCAGGAAGTAGCAAGAGAGTAGGCAGCATCTGAAGATGATTCATCCCTTAAAGGCATGCCCCCCCAGTGACTTGCTTCTTTTAGGTAGGTCCGACCTCCTAATAGCCATTCAGGTAAGAGCAGGCTGGTGGATTAGTTCATTGATGAGTTTAGCACCCTCAAAATCCACTTCTCAATAGTGCTACCAGCTGGGGACCAGCACCCATCTTTGGGTGCATTTTATAATCCCCAGAATTCCATGAAGGCCTCATGTCTCCTCCTGTTGGAATTTTTTTTTTTAAAGCAGTAGTTCATTAGTTCATTTTTTTATTGTACTAGTAATCAGGCTTGAGCTTGGTCCTCTGCTCTCACATGGCTTATTTTTTGTTTTCTCACTCAAAGCTGATGCTCTACCTCCTGAATTACACCTCCTCCACTTTCACCATTGGCAGGTTTAATTGAAATCCTCAAAAAGATGGCTCTTGCCAGCTATCAGTGACTTATATCTAAAATCCTGGCTAATCAGTCTGAGAATTGGAGGATCAGAGTTCATAGTCAGCCCAGGCAAAAAAATCTGTAAGACTCCAATTACATCAAAAAGCCCAGCTGGAGGAGTGGCTGAAGTTGGTAGAGTACCACTTGAACAAGCATACGAGCAAGTGCAAGGCCCTGAGTTCAAACCCTCGGACAAATGGTGTTTAAAGAAAAAAGGTGAAGCTTTCAGCTCCTTCCTTCATTTTGGAGTCCAGCAAATATGATTATAGTCAGAAATAGGAAGGCCACTTGGGGGAATAGGTTTTTCGGTGAGAAGCTATATTAAGACTAAAGATAATCTTAGTCCTTTTGGAAACAATTGTCAAAGGAAGTTTTCTTGGAAGTGATTTGTTGTTATTGTTGGGTTTTTTTTACTGTGATTCAGAAGCTTGTTTTTCCTTTCCCTTGCTTCTGTGAAGTTACATCAGCTTCTGTCCCTTTGCCAAGAAAATGGGAGGGATAGGGAATAGAGCAGCAGTATAAGCAGCAATCATCTTAGCCAGGCCAGGCTGGGCGGGTTCTGGCTTAGTTCCATAGGATGACCTCACCCCCTTTAGTGAACTGCTGAGGGTTCTGGGGCATGGCACACTTACTGGCAGAAGGGTTCTGAAATTTTGATATGCTTTTCAAATTAAATGACCTACTGTTATGTCTTTCTGTCCTATACAGGTCTGTCCCACATGAGCTAAAACAGGGCATTTAACACCTCATTGTTTGGGTTATGGCCTGTGTGATTCCTGAGTCTCTCTTGTGAGCTACAGTGATTGTTATGCAGTTCACCTCATCTTTGTTCAACCACTGACCTTTCTACATAATGCTTCTTTTTCCTCTGAAATAGAGACCTTAAAGAGGACTCAGAATAGTTCTGAGCTACACATAGTTTCATGTCCAGACTAGTGAGCTAATACACTGGAGACTTTATCTCTGTTTATACTTAGAGTGATAGCCTTGGAAAGATTGTTAAAGTATTGAAAAGAGCAAAATTGAGCCAGATGCTGGTGGCTCATGCCTGTAATTCTAGCTACTGAGGAACTGAGATTTGAGGATTGTTGTTTAAAGCCAGCCCCACCTTCAAGTAAAAAAGCCAGAAGTGAGCTGTGACTCAGGTGGTAGCCTTGAGCACAAAAGCCTCAGGGACAGCACCCAGGCCCTGAGTTTCAAGCACCAGGACCAGTGTGTGTGCATATACATGCATGCACGCACGCACACAAACACATACACCAGAAGTTCTCGAACTGTTCTAACTATTGGGGATATAGCATACAGCATAAATTCAACATCTCATGTCAAGCTGCTCTTGGGCAGCTTATGACATGAGATACTGGATTTATTTTGTAATCTTAGTCACTGATGTCTGTGTCACTTAGGACTAGATTCTGCTGCATGCAACACAAAATCAAAGACAGAGGTGTCTTAAATGAATCTGAGTTTCATTTCTCCTGAAAATGAAATCTATAGGTAGTTAGTTTGAAACTGGAAAGGCATCTCAGAGACTGTGGCTCCTTTGTGTTTATCGCTCTGTTATTTGTTGGGTGTGGTTCTCTTACAGCAGCAACTAGGCGGCAAGATGATAAAGAGGAAGTAAGTGTTGAAGGGTACATGCCAGCTGTCTCTTAAGGAGGATGGGAAATGTAGTCTTTAGTCTGTGTGGCTGTATTTTTTTAGTAGGGTTCTGTTCAAATAGGATGAGGAAGACAAGAGAAAACATTGGAGGACCTCAAGCAAATGCTTGAAACATGTCTGTATTTCTTGACTCAGGTTACCCTTCTGGGGGCCTCTGCTTTTACCATCCTTTGTCTGAGATGTTTGGAATGGTAGCCTTGTGCTTGTCTGTTGAAGGAGTTCCTTTGTTGGTGCTGGTGTAGGCTAGTTTCAGTAAAGTAGTTGACTCTTCCTCAAGGGACTCCTGGTTTCCAGATTAATAGACTCTTAAGTAAAGGGTCATTATCTAACTAGTCTCTAGCCTGCTGAATTTGGAAAGCTAGTCCTTGGCCAGCCTTTCTAAGTTAGATTTCTCAGTGGTCCAGGATATGATAGCTCTTTGGCTGCAGGAACTATCTGAGTGAGAGGGAGAGCAACCGCTAGGGCTGCCAGAAAGTGATACTTATTTGGAGATTAGGCTTGCCTGATTCATGTCTAGGGCTTCTTTGGTTTATAGGAGCCTGTGGAGTCTTAGGACTGTGGATCCAGTGGATGGTTGGTGAGGTGGGAGGAAAAGATAAACAGCAGCAGCAAGGTAGACAACTTGGAACCTCTTTCTAATACCCACTGCTCTAATGCTAAAGGGAGCACAGGTGGGCTAAACCTCTGCAGTACCACCTTCCCAGATCCCTAACTACAGTCATCGGTGACTTGTCACACAAGACTGCTTATGTTTTGTGCTTGTTTGGTACCTTTTTCAGTTTTTTGAAGCTAATATGTATTTTTATTTATATGTATATATATTTTTTTCTTTTCCCGGTAGTTATGAAAGACTTTCAAGACTATATTGAGCCTGAAGAAGGTTGTCAGGGTTCCCCACAGAGAAGAGGGCCTCTGAACTCAGGCTCGGAAGAAGAAAATGTTGCCTTGCCTCTGGGTGACAATGTGCTGACTCATAACCTGGGGATCCCAGTGTTGGTGGTGTGCACAAAGGTGTGTCCAAGGAATTGTAAGTTTGGCTGGGTTTGGTAGTGAACAATCACCATCTGAAAGAATATCTGAGATGAGGTTTCCTCCCAAGGGAGGATTGGTCTTATTTGGTATTTACTAAAGTAGAGTGAGTAAGTTCATGATAGACCAAATTGTTTCTTACTACTACTGTTGGAAACGTGATGTTGGTTCATTTGTAACCTGGGTTGATCTCTGTGGTGTACCTTTGACTTGACAAACTCAACTAAAAACAGTTTTCTTCAGTCACTTCATCTGGTCTAAACCAGTGGTGAAGAAATAGTCAGAATTGAACAATTTAGTGTGTATCTTACATTAAAAAAAAGGAGCTTTAAAAACATTTTGGATGGGCTGAGAAGGTGGCTTAGTGGTAGAGTGCTTGCCTAACCTGCATGAAGCCCTGGGTTCAATTGAAAGTGGTACTGTGGCTTAAGGGGTAGAGTGTTAGCCTTGAGCAAAAGAAGCTCAGGGACAGTGTTCAGGCCCTGAGTTCAATCCCCAGGACCGGCAAAAAAAAATGTTTTTGGAAAGCCAGGCACTGGTGGCTCATGCCTGTAATTCTAGCTACTCAGAAGGCTGAGATCTGAGGATCATGATTAGAAGCCAGCCTGGGTAGGAAGTTTGTGAGACTTACCTCCAGTTAACCACCAGAAAACCAGAACTGGCACTGAGGCTTAAAGTGGTAGAGCATTAGCTTTGAGTGAAAAAGCTCAGAGATAGCGCCCAGGCCCTTAGTTCAAGCCCATGACCATCCTGTTCTTGGCAAGCGCTTGAGTGCCATGCACAGCCATGTACAGTGGACTAATCCAGTGCAACCTTGTTGGACACAACAACTTAGGTGATCAGGCATTTTATATCTGCACTTTATAATAAAGAAATTGAGGGGTGGGATGAAAGAAATACATGTTTTATTTTTCTCTAATATTTGCAACTTTGTCAATGGCTTTCTTCTTTGGAGTTACTTTTATTTCTGTAGCAGGCAGAGAAATAGAAAGATGACTGCTCTCTTTGTTTTGTCTCTGCAGTGTGATGCAGTGAGTATCCTGGAGAAGGAGCATGATTATCGGGATGAGCACTTGGACTTCATCCAGTCGCACCTACGGAGGTTCTGCCTCCAGTGTATCCTTTGTTGGGTGTAGGGGCAGGCTTCCCTCCAAATGAGGCCTCTTCAAAGTCCCTTCACACCCAGAGCATAGTCTTCCAGGGAGAAATTGTTTGCTGGAACTTAAGGCTTATTAACTTACCTTTATCTTTGGTCACTATTTAGTATATGTCTACATATACTAAGAAGTGTTTATACTAAAAAGTGGTGACATAATTTTATTGCCAGTTTTATCATGCTCAGAAATCTTTTTAGACTTCACTTTTATTCAGAAAGGTTTAGTTACCAGTTTGACTCTTGGTTTAGTGCTATAGATGTCCCCCTCCCCTTTGTGCTACCCATGAGAGAGATACTGTGTCAATAGTCTCTTCAATCTTGTTTTTTTTTTAAAAATCCAACAGCAATTGGTACCATATTTCCACAACATAGTAGGAGATAGGCCCTTTACTTGGCACAAACTGGCACAAACCTGTTCACTGTGAGGCTGGGAAAGACTCCTCAGCCCTGATAGGCTGAGAATACTTCCCCAGCTTTCTCCAGAACCACTAATGTTGCTTCTTAGGAAGAGCCTAAGGGATCAGGACCATAGTTTATGTGTTAATAAGCCAACAACTGTATGGCCTACGAACAGTATACTTCTATGCTTTTTTGACTTGGTTCATTGCCTTTTTAAGTTTTTAGGTGTGCTACCACTGGGGCTTGGACTCAAGCCTGGAGACTGCCCCTTAGCTTCTTTCACAAGGGTGATGCTCTGCAAACTGAGTCTACTTCTGGCTCTTTGGTAGTTCACTGGAAATAAGAGTCTCATAGACTTTCCTGCCTTTGCTGGCTTTCAACTTGGATCATCAGATCTCAGCCTCCTGAGTAGCTAGGATTCCAAGCATGAGCCATCTGTGCCTAGCTTTAGTTTTTAAATTTTTGATACTTTGTTACTCATATATTCATTAAAAATTATATTGACCTTTTAATAATATTTAAGAATGGTACTTGTATATGATGGATTGATTTTGTCTTTGGCAGTTGATTGGTTTTCCTTAAACAGATCGATTAGATGGAGCTGCCTTGATTTACACCTCAGTGAAGGAAGAGAAAAACCTCGACTTGTTGTATAAGTACATTGTTCATAAAACATATGGTTTCCACTTTACCACACCGGCCTTAGTTGTGGAGAAGGATGCCGTTTTTATGTGAGTTCTTCTTTTTACAAAGTACATTTACTGTTTGTATCTTGCCCTTCCCAGTGAACCTTCTGTCTGCTTTGTGCAGTCAGTTCTCCTGCTCTCATGGGGCTCAGCTCAGGCTGGACCTAGAGGAGACAACACAGCTTTCTCTCTGCTTCTGGATTGAAGAATATTCTGCCTGTCAGAGTGGGTGGCATGGTCATTGAGAGCAAGTTTTAAAATAGTAGCAAGCTGTTGGGCACTTAATAGCAACTGGTGAAGTACTGGCTGGGAGGGTTTTGAAGTACAACAGATTTCATTTTGGGGATCTTGTGTTTCTGGCCGCTCTACACAATGATGCCAAGCATCCTCCTGCCATTCCAGTCAATATGGGTTTTGGCTGTTGTAAATACTTTTATTAGTGGCATTTCACATTTAGGAAGCCACTTCAGTTGATTGTCCTGTCAGAGACTTTGGATACCTGTCTTCTCGCATTGGTTTCTCTTTCTAGAGAATCATGTTGCTGAATGCATAAATAAGTGATGACGCTGGTCTGGGATAGTACTTCACAATTACATTTCTCTATTCAGCAAGCCATACTCGGCTCACCTGAGGTACTCAGGTATTCTGCTGGGAACACAGAACTGAATGAGATGTGGTTTCTGCTACAGAGACCCAGAGAGCAAAAAGAGTAAAAGCAATAGGAATGACAAAGAATGTGATACTGAAAGATGCTTGGATCTCAGGCAGACCTAAAGAGTGAGATGGGGAAGTCTGAGAGGTTAGAAATATGAGACCCCCTTCACCCCCCCTCACTGAAACAGAATAGGTTACCTTTGGCAGATTAGAGAAGAGCTTCCCTCAGGCAACTCGTACCTGCTTTGGAGAATCACCCAGGGCAGGCAAGCAAGCAGTCAGGTGCACAAGCTCAGTGACTACTGTGCTTTTGAAATCATTTACTGCTCACGTCAGTGGGGTTTTGAAGAGCAGAAGGAGCAGGGCACCTGGTTGAATTTAAGGCTTATCTGGAATGGAAAAGCATCTTTGGGATTCTGAGGCATCAAGACTTATGGCAGTATCTCAATGTTGCCCTGTCCTCTGTACCTTTGGGTCTTCTAGTAGTTGCCTACATGAGGATGATGCATCAGGCCATTTGGGGGAAGCATGCTGGTTTCTTTTTTTGTTGTGGGGCTTGAACTCCAGACCTGGCTACTGTCGCTGAGCCTTTTGAGCCACTGTACCACTTATGGTTTTTGTGTTTTGGGGTTTTTGTTTGTTTTTTGTCAGTCGTGAGGCTTGAACTCTGGGCCTACGCATTGTCCCTGAGCTCTTCAGCTTAAGGTGAGCACTCTACCACTTGAGCCACAGCACCACTTCCAGTTTTCTGACGGTTAATTGGAGATAGAGTCTCATGGACTTTCCTGCACGGGCTGACTTTGAACCTTGATCCTCAGATCTCAGCCTCCTGAGTAGCTAGGATTACAGGTGGGAGCCACTGGCGCCTAGCTACCCTATTGTCTTTGGAGCTGTGGACTGGAAGTTGTATGTGAAAGACTTGTGACAACAGTCAATTACTATCTTTCTGAGGATCTTGTTCAAAAGTGTGCCACAATTGTGTACAATTGCTAGCTTTAAGGGAATCAAGTTGAACACTAGCTGAACATTAGTAGATGTTGAATCCTCAATTACCCTTATAGGAGCCTATAGGCCTCCTTGTATCTATGGTGTGCAGGTGGTTGTCCTTCACTCCAGGACACATCTTTCCACACTAAAAGAATTAATGAACCAATACATAAGATAACTGTTTTTCGAAGAGTTCTCAGAGACATTCCACAAGAGGGGAGCCCCCAGGCCAAAGCCAAACAGCAGCAGGCCCCTCCCAAGTTCTGTCCTTGGTGTTGTTCTTCTTGTTCCTCTCAAACCAGAACTCCATTGTGCTCTGGCTTTTTGTAAGTGGAGTTGTGGGAGGAAACTGAACACTTCCAACAGGGCAGCATATAGTCTCATACTGACTCCTTAGGGCCCTAGAAGTCCCTGAGCTCTATATGAAATAAGACTTTTTTTTTTTTTTTTTTTTGCCAGTCATGGGCCTGGGCCCTGTCCCTCAGCTCTTCAGCTCAAGGCTAGCGCTCTACCACTGGAGCCACAGCGCCACTTCTGGCTTTTTTCTTTTTGCTTATGTGGTGCTGAAGAATTGAACCCAGGGCCTCAGGCATGCAAGGCAAGTGCTCTACCACTGAGCCACCTTCCCAGCCCTGAAATAAGACTTACTATGCTAATAAATGGAGCTAGCATTTGCTTATGTACCAAAGTGGCAATCCATTCCAACAGATACATACTAGATCTCTGAGAAAGAACCTGACCCAGGAATCCTTTCCAATCTGAAGTAGACTAAGTGTACTGGAAGGTTAGTCTCAGAAAAAGCAAGTTAATCTCATTTTTTGCCTTTAGACCTGCAGGCTGGGACAATGAAAAGAAAATAGCTATTTTGCATGAAAACTTCACAACTGTGAAGCCAGAAGATACATATGAAGACTTTATTGTGAAACCTCCAGTGAGAAAGGTATATTGGGTGAGGAGTAATACTGGGAGGAATGGAGTACAAGGCCTCATGCCTGCCTCATGGCTCCACCTTTTGAGCCAGGCTCTCAGCTCTTTTTTTGTGCAGATTATTTTTGAGATTTAGTCTTGCTTCCTGAGTAGGTGTCTCTGCACTGTGAACAGCCTACTTTAGGCTTCCCTTTGTATGTAGCTGGGATGACAGGCACTCACCATCATACCTACCTTCTTTCTTTTGAGTTGATGTCTTGTGAGCTTTCTACTCTGGCTGGCCTGGAACCTTGAGCCTCCCAATCTCAGCCTCCCACATAATTTAGAATGACAGGTGCATGCCATCACACTAGCTGTTGGTTGAAAAGCATAAGAGGTCAAGAACTTTTCTACCCGGGCTGGCCTCTTAAGCCCTGTAGTCCTCCCATTCTTGGCTTCCCATGTAGCTGATAGTGCCACCTACTTTAGGTGTTGTTTGTTTGTTTGTTTGTTTTCCCCTAATGGAAACCTGTAAAGAACTAGGTCTTTCACTTTAGTGGTAGGGCCTGAACTCAGGGCCTTAAACTTGTTTGCTTATACTAAATCTTACATTATTTACTTTGAAAAAAAAATTATCCAAGGGTCTTTTTTTTAGACTTTAAGTGACGTCTGGCACAGGGTGAGGAGTGTGAGTGGCATTCTTACATGGAGCCATGTAGCATCTACCATAGTCTACAGTACTGTCATCATTTTTGGATTTGTTAGATCCCCTCTCTCTAGGATCTCCTGCAGATTGATCTGAGAGGTGTTATTGAGGACCTGTCAGATTTTAAAGTTTCAGTTGGCTGCATGCCATAATAAGTTTTGGGAGATGGTCTGTGCTAGGCTAGAAAAATGTAACCACACTCTCAAGAACAAGTTCCTAGAACTGTGTGCAGGCCCAAACTAAGAATCTCCTTGAAGCATATATAGCTTGGAAGTCTTCTTGGCCTGTGGCCACAAGTGTGTGTGTTACTTCACAGCTGGTCCATGACAAAGAGTTGGCAGCAGAAGATGAGCAGGTGTTCCTAATGAAGCAACAGGTAAGATGACCAATGGGATTGAAACAGAAGCCTCCTCATGCATGGAATGCCAGTTCCCAGTGGGGTTGGGGCTGTCTGCATGTGGCTTTACAAGCTTTTCCTAGAACTGGTAGGATTAAAGCACCTGCCTCTCTTTAGATACTTGCCTGCCTACTTTGCCCATGTTCCTTCAAGGATAGGCTTTGGATCTTTTAAGTGCCCTTACACTGGACATTTCAGGTTTATGATGACCTGGCCTCGCTGCTGTAATTTCACATAGTCCGGTGCGTGTAAGCAGGTAGTACTTGTTTTGTCAGTGAGGAGAGTAGCTTTCCCAAGCTGTCACTTCTCAACACAAACCCAGTGTTAAAATTTCTCTCTTCCCGACTATTTATATCATGAGTTTATAGACTCATTATGGGAAGTTTTGACAGTTCCCTCCCCTCCCCAACTCTTCCTCCTTTCTGTGCCCTGTTTGTTTCCTTAACTTTAAACATGGAGTATCTTTTTCACCATATATCAAACTACTAGAGTAAGAATATTTTGCATTTATAGTATAAAATGAAACTTGGTTGTTAATGGCACCCTCTAGTGGAGTACTAGGAGTAAGATTCTTTTTCCAGAACTTAGATCTCTGCAGGCTTTGGTTAATGGTCAGTTTGTCCCTCTCTTTACAGTCACTCCTTGCCAAGCAGCCTGCCACACCCACGAGAGCCTCCGTGAGTACCATACGTCAAACAGGGTCAAACGTATGCCATCACTTGTTTTAGCCTATATTTGTGTGGGCTTTCCTATTTCAAAGGTAGTTGGTTTCCCTGAAGGCCCATGGCCAGGAACCTAATAGAATCTCAAGAAATGTTTGATGAAAGACTACATCTGTGTAAAATAAGCTGCTTTGTTACCTTGTCAGTTCTTCTTTTAGGAGAAACTGAGGTCTAGAAAGGAACTGAGCTAATAGCATGTTCCCAATCTTGTACCCTAGACTTGGAATATATCTTGCATTAGTATGTCTTCATTTTTTGAATTTTTATTTCTGTTATTTTTATGTGTGTTTGTGTGACCTGGGCTGGTTTTGGACTTAGGAATCCCCTGCAAGAGGACCCTCTGGCTCTCCGAGAACACAGGGCCGGGGTGGGCCAGCCAGTGTCCCCAGTGCCTCCCCAGGCACATCAGTAAAGAAGCCGGACCCAAACATCAAAAGTATGTATGTTGTTCTGGGGCAGAATTTAGTCCTAGGCCTGAGCCCTTCAGGAGCGGCTGGGTCTTTCAAGTGGAGATTTAGAAAAGCTGGGTCTGTTCCCTTTCCCAAAGAAAGGGAATGGACTGCTTACTACACTACCTTTTCCCAGAGGAAGAGATTCTGCTGGCAGAGGCCACACCAGAGCCTGTTACTACATTGGAATTGGTGGCCCATGTACTTACTTGGTATAGAAGTTCAGATTCTTGAGAAAAGAATATGAAACAGAAAGTTATCTTAAAATGTATATCTTGACTCTTTAGTTTATATTATTACTACTTACAAATTAGGAGAACATTTTTCTCTGCCATAGCTCTTATGAAGCTAAATTATTTAAGCAGTGGTTATACCAGCACCGTATTGGATTATCAAGAATACTGGCTACAGGAAGATCATCAAAACAAAATTTGGGCATCTTCAACTTAGCAGATGAGCTTTTCATATGGGCTGTGAGTGTGGAGGGCTTGTACAGCTTTGAAAAAACTTGCCCCAAATACTTGGAGGCAGTGTGGAGTACTGATTATTTATGCCTTGTTAGGTGGGAAATGTTGTAAATGTGTTTCCAATTAATAGTGTCACTACATTCACAAGCCTCTGCATGGTGATGTGGAAGGAATCATAGTAAATGAGTGTTGTAGTGGGTAACCTAGAAAGGTAAAAGCCACAAACAGCTAATTCCAGGATGAGAAGTACTTGTTTTAAGTAGTCCAGTTTGGATGATGTCTTTTTTTTCCTTACTGTTTCCTTAGATAATGCAGCAAGTGAAGGAGTGTTGGCCAGCTTCTTCAATAGTCTGTTGAGTAAGAAAACAGGCTCTCCTGGAAGCCCTGGTGCTGGTGGGGTGCAGAGCACAGCCAAGAAGTCAGGTACAGAGGGGCCTTCGGAGACTTAGGACCCTCATGACTGAGCAGTGCTAAGAAAATGGGGAGGCAGACAGGAGTGCGTGCCTTCATCTGACCTGCAGACGCTCAGTGTTCTGAACAACTACGAAAGGAAGCAGATCTGCACTTTAGACTGAGCAGTGTACTGCGCTTTCCGTGGGGTTGCCTTATAACCATGCAGGTTTTCCTTGGCACATTTAAAGTGGGACTTAATGTACATTCAGGCTATTGGGTAAGTCAAGGTATGGCTGAAGTCATACATGTGGTAACGGTTTGGAAACTCTCTCCACTAGAAGTCATGGTCTAGAGTATACCATTGACATTTTATTTATCCTACTTAACTTTATGTGATGCTTTAAAGGGATTTTGTACTGTCTCATTGGAGAGCATTCTCTCCTCCTCCATGAACTCCTTGCTTGTTACACTCTATGGCAGTTCACCCACCTGTCCTTCCATGGTGGCTGGTGGGCCAAGTCTGTTGTGGAAGCCTCTGAAACAAAAGAAACAAGTTCCTTAGGAATTGCACATTTTCTTAGGAAGCTGGAAGGAGTTTTATTTTTATAGTGCTAGGGACCAAACCCATGGCCCTGTGCATGCTAGGTAAGCAGTAGCTTTATTTTTAATGTTCCATTGGCTATAATGTATGGTAATACAGTGTTTTCCCTAATTGCTATTTCTTGAATAGATGAGGCTCTTAGGAAATCACCTTACAAGACAACTTGAGCTCTAGTAGCAACCAAATTCTTAAAGACATAAAGTTTGATTTGGTGGCCTGGTGGTGTCCTAGTATGATTCTCTTACTAGAAATAGGAGTCATTTTCCACTCCCTGTTCGTGTTTGCCAACAGAGAAATAGGATTCCCAACTCTGTGCAGGACCTAATGATCTGGCTTTGGTCTCCTCTTACTGAAAATGGTATTTCTACGAGTCAGTCTGGAGTGTTGTAATTAGAAACAAAACCTGAACACCTGTCTGTTTCAGCCAGAGAAAGTGTTTGCTGCATGCCTGAAACTCATGAACACCTCCAGGGAGTTGGTGAGAGTGCATAGGGCTGGGACTGGAGAATGAGAGGGTTTGCAGACAGGCCCTGTTGTTTGGCACAAAGGCATCCCCGTGCCCTACCAAGATAGTTGTGTAGTTGAGGAAGCACAGACCTATGACATTTGCGGTGAGAAAGGACTAAGTCGGGATCTATCTCGAGATCCTAGGAGGAAAAAAAAAACTTTTTATTTTTTAGATTACTATCATTATAGATGATTACAGAAGCCTATGGTTTTAACTATTTCTTTTTTAATTCTTTTCTCACATTGCTGCTTTGCTCCCTCCCCCCCTTTTTTTTTAAGGACAAAAGACTGTGTTGTCAAATGTTCAGGAAGAACTGGATAGAATGACTCGAAAACCAGACTCCATGGTAACAAACTCTTCAACAGAAAATGAAGCTTGATCCTCCTTAAAAAAAAAAAAAAATGTTAAATGACCAAATAACTATGTATATTGATCTGCTAAGACCAGAATTTTTCTGATACGGCACATGCTATCAGTTTTTTGGGGTAGGGGAGATGAATTTTAAAAAACAAAAACAAAAACTTCATTGGCTTGTCCAACTGTGAAATGCACATTTAGGAAGGGCACATGTCAGACCCCTTGTTAAGGATGACCCTTGGACTCTTGGGCATGTGACTCTCATGAGAAGCAAGCTCAGCTGGGCTTCCTAAGCAGAGCAGAGAAATGGGGCCCAATTTCTCTGAGGGTGGAGCAAACAAACCAGGAAAATCATTGATCGGATAGTGGTTTGACCAGGTTGCCGCTTAGTAAATTCCCTTGTTCTTGGAAAGCAGATTATGTAGCAGAAAGTCCAGGCAAGAGAAGATTTTTGAGGAAGAGTGAGAGAGGTGATGGTAGGGAAGCTGAACGTTGAGGCAGGTGAGGAAAGAGGAGATGGGCGGGATGTTAAGAAGTACTGTCTTCGATAGAAGTTGAATAATCACTGTTTAAGACAAAATTAGAAGCATTTCCAAACTAAGCACTAAGCAAAATGGGATTTAGACTTGTTCTGAATGCAAGTTTAACTTTTGGAAAGTGTATTAAGTATGGGATGCCTGAGTCAAGTGGAGCCAACCTGAGTGGGGAAGATGGCTGCTGACACACACCTACTTGGCCCAGGCCACGTCCTTGGGGAGAGGCTGGCCCACAAGTGTGCAGTCTGGGGCAGGCAGTTGCTGTGGGCTATGTTCAACGTCAACAGATACAAAATTAGTTTGCTTTGTGTTGTCTAAATAGCTCCTGCTTTGTTTTTTTTAAGTTAAATTTTTATTACTATTATTATTACTATTATTATTATTATTATTATTATTATGACCACAGGCTGGCCTACTGATAGAAAATGGATAATGAACCTCTCATTTTACCATGGTGCAATGTGCTACAGAAAGTTGGCGTCATTACATTCTGGTTAATTGGCTTGTTCCAATCCCTGCCTTACAGTCTGTGGAAACCCTCAAGGAATTCCACTGATGCAAAAGGGTTGTGTCCTAGCTCCCTGGTCTGATCAGTGCTGTCAGGTAGACAAGTAAGTGTGATGGTTTATATTGAAAATGAAAGTGATAGATTTCTTCTATGTTTTCCTAAGATACAGCTTTTTTTTCCTTAGGGAAATGAGTTTCAGGCATCTCCCATTTAGGGCATATTCATGTCATGTCACACCACCACTCTGGGAATGACTTCTGTGGGTTCGAAATGGCACTTTTAATTTTATATACATGACACAGAGCATGTAAATGCAAACACTACCCTGAATTTAATGTATAAAACATATGTTGTCAAACCAAGGGGAAAAAAACCACAGTTCAGTTATGTGGAGTTTACTTTTTTATATGACTGTTGTACCATGTCCCAGCATAACCTCCCTAATGTCCTTCCTTTTGCATACCAGATCCCAATGACCACTAATTTAGTACGGGGCATAACTTACATGTTATATAACAAGACTCCTAAACTGTCTTGCTTGCATTGCTTCTATAAAGGTCTGAACACTGTTAATGAGAAAGCTGAGTATTTATTTACCTTTCTAACAAAAAAAAAAATGTTACTTGTGCCAGATTTATTGTTGAAATACATTATTTTTTTTCCTTTTTCAGTTATTTTTTTCTCAAAACGTGTTGAACTTTCAGTTACTGGGTTAACTTTCAGTTACTGGGTTACTTAGGTGATGGTGACAGTAAACTGTGGAGTGAAGTTGTGGTGATATGGCCAGTGGATGCCAGATGGTTTGACTACACAGTAGGTGGGATCACTTAATCCTTTCATTGAAGCAGGAGCAAAATGAATGACCTCACAAAGAAGGGATTTTTGGAAAGTCACATACCTAAGGCAATGCAGTATGGTTTAAAATTTTAATGCAAAATTTTGTTTTTTATCCTTTGTACTGATAAGCACTTTTTGTGTCAATATAAAATGTACTAGAACTGATGAAGTGCTAAGACACAGTCTTACAAAGGGAGGTTTCTTGGAGATGACTTTTATTCTCATGACAGGTAGATGCTTCTGGTGTCAGAAGAAACTGACACATAATGTCATGTGCTCAGTGGTTGCCAAAGTCAACCAGCCTTTGGGAACTTCCAGGTTCTTTTTTTTGGAGGGGGGGGAGGGAGAAGGGGAAATAATTTTTGTTATTTTAGAGACTTTCAAGCATTGGAACCAAAGGCCAAATAATAAACAGCCTTTACTTTTTTAAGTAAAATTTGTTTTATTTGCAGAATACATTTGTATGGTAGACTGTTAAAGAAAATTTTGTTACTATTTATCCACATTATAGTGGTTACATCTGCTGTTTGTCTTTAAAATAGAAAAATCAAAAGAAAATAAGCCCAGCCTTGAAGTGGCCCAAGTAAGGGCCATGAATTGGTCTCTCCTAAAAATGCAACAGTTTTGCTGCTAAGTTATTTTGTTTTTGTTTGCACTTTTTTGATTGGCATTTTAAAGTCAGTATTTAAACTAAAGACATTGTGTTTTATTAGTTTAATGAAGTTGAAGGTGACTGCTCTGTACATCATGACCTTAACAATGTTGATTCTGTAAGTGAAGTTCACTGTCGTCTCTATGCTAAGTTCATTGGTGTTTTTAACTTGAAATTAGGACTGCAGATGATTCCCCACCAGCCTTAGTCCAAGGGGTGTGGCTCTCTCGGGCATAGTATGCAGTCATGTGGAATTGCTTTCTAGTGCTGGAAAAAAAAAAAAGATGTCTCTAATTACTGACTTCAATAAACATGAATCCAGACTGCTTACAAATTTTGGTGACTTTCATTTTGATAAATTGTCCCTCTGGATATTCATTGTCTGTTGATCACAGGGAGTATCTGGTCATGTACTAAAAATGTGTACCTCTTACTTGAAATGATCGGAGTCTGATAAAGGAACACATTTATTATTATTTATTTTTGCCTTCAAATAATTGTACAAGGGAGTTGCAATCTAACATGTCCACTCATGTGCACAATGACTCCTGGTTGGCCACTCCTGTCGCTCTTTCCCTCCTACCTAGCCCTCCCCTTACCAATCGTCAAGTTGCCTATTTCCTTTTTCACATATGTACATTCTCTATTATGACTAATAGTCTTCCATTCCTTTTTTCTCCTAGCCTCTCTCTCCAGTTTAAAGCTGTACTTAATTCAGGCTGTGTGTAGAATGCTGTTGAGTTTTTGCATTTGCCTGTGTTTCCTTGTTTTCTGGACAAAGTTTTCACTGTCTGAGTTGAACTGAGTGAGTTTTACCTGGAGAAATTTCAGAACAATGGGCTGGGAAGGTGGCTCAGTGGTAGAGCTCTTGCTTTGCACCCATGAGGCCCTGGGTTCGATTCCTCAGCACCACATAAGCAAAAAAAAAAAAAAAAAGCCGGAAGTGGCGCTGTGGCTCAAGTGGTAGAGTGCTCGCCTTGAGCTGAAGAGCTGAGGGACAACGCCCAGGCCCAGAGTTCAGGCCTCACAACCGGATTCCCCCCCCCCCCCCAAAAAAAAAAGAAATTTCAGAACAATATAATACTTTTTACTTGCTTATTGTTTATTTTTATTTTTAACTTTTTTCATACAAGACATAAGCCCAGGCTAACATGAAACTCTTGATCCTCTTGTCTCAGCCTTGTGACTGCTGGGATTACAGATAATACATCACCATACTCAGCTTCATTCACTTACTTAGGATGTACAATGTAAAGCCTGTTCAAGAAAACTGCCTTTTCTGGAAGTGGTGCTGTGGCTCAAGCGGTAGAGCGCTCACCTTGAGCTGAAGAGCTGAGGGATAGTGCCCAAGCCCAGAGTTCAAGCCCCACGACGGACCAAAAAAAAAAAAAAAAAAAAAAAGCCTTTTCTGTGTGTGTGTGTGTTGTGACTATTAGCACTTGAACTCACTGCCTCATGCTCTCTTGCTTTTTTATCACAGCTGACATGTCACTACTTGAGCCATATTTCCAGTTTGTTATTTTGCTGTTAATCGGAGATGTGTCCTGCCCAGATCTCAGCCTCCTGAGTAGTTAGGATTACAGGCATGAGCCACTGGTACCCAACATGAATTTCCTTTTTTTTTTTTTTTTTGTCGGTTGTGGGGCTTGAACTCTGGCCTGGGCACTGCCCCTGACGTCTTCAGCTCAAGGCTGGCGCTCTACACTTGAGCCACAGCGCCACTTCTGGTCTTCTGGAGGTTAATTGGAGATAAGAGTCTCATGGACGTTCCTGCCTGGGCTGGCTTTGAACTGCAATCCTCAGATCTCAGCCTCCGGAGATTGTGCCCGTGAGCCACCAGCGCCCGGCTTGAATTTCATTTCTGACGATTGCACTCATGGAAATTTTTTCAACTTGTTATTTGAAAAATTGAAAGCCTAAATGGAATGTATTGAACCACTCGTAGATCTTTACATCTTAGATCTATCAATTTCTTTTTGATACATATGCTTTATGCATCTCTTCCCTTTTTCCTCCTCTGTCTCAATAGATACTCATACAGACAGACAGACTTTCCCTTAAATAATTTAAAATAAGTTTTAGACAAGGACAGGACCTTGAGTTCAATCTCTAGCACCACCACCAAAACAAATAAAACACCCCTAAATGTATCCAATTCAGGCGAGTTATTGTATAGAAAGCTCCATGTTCTAGAATTTTGGTAGTGTCTCCATAATTTGATTCTGGTTAAGACAATTTTTTAGGGGTAGAGGAGAATGCTACATTCTGTGAGATAGTAGGCATTCCAATCACATTGGGTTGTTCTCGATATTGGGGTTGGATTAATTCCTTGATTGAGTTGGTATTCCTGTGATCTCTAGCAATCTGCCTTAGAGAACTATTTGATTTGATGATATTATCAGTAACCCAATAGTAACATTGTAATAGTAAGTACTTGTTGCATACTGATCATTCCAAACATCTCATACACTTTTTTCCCCCACAACTCTACACAAGTACTGCTCTCTTTATTAGTTTCTAGATGAGAACAGGGGCAGGTGGCAGCCTGGTCCAAGGTGTGGCCATTGCCTGTCATCGTGTTCTGCTATGGCCTGTGCTCAGGTGATGGTGAAATGCAGCTACTGAAAGCTTTCTCATCTGTGGTCCCACAGCCACATGTTCTACCTCTTCCCCTGGCTGACATGAGTGGAGGTTCCACACCTGCTACACAGACAACAAAAAGGCAGGGAGTGTAAAGTGTCCAGTGGGCCTATATGAAGAGGAAGGATTATAGTCACTTTACTTTGGGAACAGTAAGCTGAGATGCTTGCTGCTTCTACATAGAACTTCCTCTTACATGGCATACAGAGCCTTGACACAGACCTTGACCACTACAACTATCCCTTAGTGTGTGCAGGCTGGAGGCCTGGGTCTGCCTGTTCATCTGCTTTAGGGGCCCTGTGCCCACTCACTCACTGCTAGAGTCCTGGTTTGGAAGGAGGCGGCTTAATGTTGGGAGGACATGAGTTCTAATGGATTCCAATCCTGGTGCATTTTTTCACTACTTTCCAATAAGCAAGTGCAATTCATACAGATGAGAAATTGAGCAAGAAACAAAACGAGACAAAGCTGGGCAACTTTACCCATCTTAGGCCTGCTTCCCCCATCCTTGTAAGGTGGGAATGAAATTTCTGTCACAAACATTAGAAGAGGTATGCATGTGCTAGGCATATGGTATGATTGCTCCTGAAAACAATTCCTAAGCAAGCCCAAGCCCTCCCTATCCTGATGTGTGTGCGAGTATGTGTAATTTCAGGTTGTAGTTTAAATATTTCACCTCTAAGGAAAATAGAGTTGAGGGGGATGGCTGTCTTATGAATGATCACCATGGTGGTTCTTGGTACATTTTCTACAGGATGCCACCACAGAGCACTGGGTTCTGGAAGCAGAACATATAGGTATTGCATTCCTTACACTCCAACGGCTGCAGCTAGCCAGCAGGATACAAAGTGCAGTCTGTCTCGAAGCTCTGGCTGCCAGGGAGGCACAAGTGGTGTATTCAGACTGAAGTAACAAGCCTTCAACAGTGGTGCTGAGATCAGAAGGAAGAAGCTACCCCTCCCCCCACCCACACGGCCTCCCTCCCACATGTACCCGCTAAGGATGACCAAGTGTTACCACCCTGACTCACTGCACACCAGGCCCAGATGTTTCCCCATGCTCCGATGGGTGAATCTCAGGCCTTGAAGGAGAAAGAGGCAAGCTTTGCTGAGATAGCAAAGGTTTGCAAGACCAGGAATTGGGAACTACAGAGCAGTGGAGCCTTGGGGCTGTGTATTAGGCACACATGCTTAGGCAGACAGGTCACACAGGAGCTTGACCGAATGTTTCTCACCTTGGGTAAGAAATGCCTATGTGAGTACAGTTATAGTTTTTTCCAGTACTGTCAGTATTTAACTCTGTGTTCCATCTTGGTAGGTTTTATCAAGGTAAGTGACACAGACAGTAAAATGTCCTGCGCAGGGTTTTCTGTAACAGTTCATGGAACCTATATAATGCAGGAGCCTAAAGAAGTCATCAGGCTCTTCCAACATTCTGCCAGCCTCCCCTTGTCACCCACTCTATCGGTATCTATAAAGGTCTCAAGTTCTAGAAAAAGCAAACACATTGTGACGCATGCTAAGTTTTTGTTTTGGGAAGAATTCAACAATTTAAACCTCTTCCTTTCTAAGGCAGTAATTTATTTTAAAGGGTGGGAGGCTTTGGTGCATCTGTCAGCAGCCTGTGTCATGTTACGCCTGTGTCATGTAACATCTGTCCTTGATATTTGAAATAGTTGGCACCATTTTATGGTGAATCCATTTTGGACTTACTGAGATTCTTCTAACCAATGCTAGCCTGGAATTAAACTTGAGTCTATCTAGGGCCCTAAACAATATTGTATTTTGGGTACAGAAACAGGCATGTTGCAAAGCTATTTCAAAGGTTCTAGTTGAGGAGGTGGTTCTGCTTTGAGAGTGTCTTCTCTCTCAACAGGCCCTGAGAGGATACAGGAACAAAATCTCATAGCATAGGCTCCTCCAAGTGACAGCCTTGCCTTTGACAGCCCTCTACCCATTTGTAAAAGTCACAGCTAGGTGTTCTCTGGGAGGAACCTGTTCGCAACACTCAAGGTTAAAGGGTTAAAGTACTTATTTTTTGTTGTTCCATGGGTAACTTGGTGTTACTCTTCAGCAGCCCCAAGTGTAAGGGTTTCCATCTAGTTTGGGCTGGCTGTGGACATCTTTAGATTTCATAGAACACCTTTGAAAACATTTTGTGTGCAGGTTTCTGCAGCTCCAAAAAGGTCTGTTTCTCTTCTCAGAATTTGGACTCTAATGAAAGTAACTTGTGACCATTCTCTCCTGCCCCATGACCTTTTCCTTTTTATTTTTAAGCTTTTTATATTTTTAAATAATTTTGTGTAACACACACACACACACACACACACACACACACACACACATACACACACACACACACACACACACACACACATACACACACACACACACACACACACACACACACACACACACACACACAGAGTCTCAAGTTCCGGGGCTTGAATTCAGGGCCTCATGCTCTTCCTTGGCTTTTTTCACTCAGGGCTTGGGCGCTACCACTTGAGCCACACTTCCTCTTCCATCATCATCTCCCTCTTAACTGCCATTGCTTTAGACCATCTCTTAAGTCAGTAAATTGGATATGACTGGACATCTCTGTAGTATTTGTCTGAAAAGGGCAGTTTTCTCCCATCATGCTGGATGGGTAGCACCCTTCTAGGTACAGAAGAAAGAGAAGCAAACACTAAAGCTAGCATTGGGGCCTCATGGGAAACCTCGCCAAACCAGCATCAATCTAGCTGATCTGCCAGGGGGTTCCTCCAGCACTTGGTAGGTTCTTTTGGTGGTACTAACATTTGAAGTCAAGGCTTCATTTGTTAGGCTGGTGCTTTACTGCTGAGCCATGCTTCCACCTATCTCCCTGCACTTGGAACCAAAAGTTATTTCAGAAACTCACCTGAGCTTGCAACTGCTCTGACAGAAAGGAAAACTAACATATAGCCACAACCTTGACACCTGGACCATCTCAACTGGGGACTTGAAGATGAGCAAACTTGGATTTGTGTTTTAGTTCCAAATCTTAACAGTTGTATGCGGTCATGGCCTCCCTGGGTCTCAGTAGTATCCTCTGAGCTGGTGGGAATCTCACCTGCCTCCAGGGAAAACTGGGTGCCCTGGTTGAGACAAGTTCTTAGCTCTACCATGTGTGGCAATATTCAGATCTGAACTAGTTGAGTGATGGACAGACCTTAGTTCTTGAAAGGACCTTCTATGTTTGCCAGCTTAGAGATGACGAGGTAGGACTAGGGAGCGAACTTACTATCAAGGTCACAAAGGAAGTCAGGAGTAGAATTAGGAATGAAAATCTCAAGGTCACTGCTACTACCTTTTCTCCAACCTGCAGCTCTTTCCTCTCCTCCCCTGCTGGTTACTGCTAAGCACTGGGTCTTAAAGCCAAATAAAGAAATTGCTAGTTTAGCCTGCGTAAGAGAGTTATTTTAGAGCAGACAAGCTCTTAGCTCACATAAATTCCATCACCTGGGCAACTGCCTGCTTGCTTGGGCAAGTCAGCTCTCTGCCATCTGCATGTGTGGGTGTCCAGATAAGTGGTTGAGGTATGTGGCCTCTTTGGTGTTTCTCCTAGACAACCATAGCACTTTCTAAGGAGCAATAGGTTGAGTTGGTGGTACTTGAGATGCTGGTGATGGGGAAGTGAACAAGGCAGGCCCTCCCCAAGAGGGATGATCGTCTCAGGAGCTACAGCCCAAGTGATGATTCTTCACTTGAAAAGCAGAAATCCTTGCAGAGTACCTCTCTATCAACAATGTAGTCTTTAGGTGGGAAGAGGTGTCTGTGCTTGGGTGGGTAATGAGGAGCCATAGCAGAGGAAAGCTATGGGGAGGGGGGTGGCCCAACTGAAGATCTCAGCATAGGTGGGTGAGGAGGGCACCCTCTTAGATGAGAGCAGCCAGATATGGATGGCCCAGCCATATGGCGGGGAGGGTATCTATGCAGGTATGGAGATGACTGTGAGTATAGGAGAGTTTTGTATACATGGTCCAGAAAATTTATGAATAAAGAATAGCAGGGCTTCTGAGTGCCTGAGAAGGAAGGGAGGTGCAAATAATGAAGAAAGAAAACCAGAATGAACCCTGTAATATTGGTTTGGAATCAGGTGTCAGTGTGAACTCATGCTTTTCAACATATGAGTCTAAGAACAATTGGATGTAATTGTATGGAGAGATGGGGGGAGGTACATGCACAAAATTCTTTGCTCTGGGAGGTCCAGGGAGCAAGAGTAGCCCAGTGTCATTGAGCACACCTCAGGCCAAGATCTTGGTTTCTAAATAACTTTTTCCAATGAAACAAATGGAGGAGCTGGGGTATAGCTCAGTGATTGAATGAACATGCTTGAGTTTTTGTGTTCAACCACCAATACTTTAAGAATAATAAATTGAGGCTCCTTGGAGAAATACGGCATACGTCAGGACTGAGACAGGAAAAGCTGGCTCCAGAACATCTGTACCTAAGAGTAAGAAAGGACTCAGGGAACAATGGTATGGTCAAAAAGACACACAGGGTGGGAGGCATGTCTCAGATGTCAGAGCACTAGCCAATGAGCGAAATTGTCACTGAGTTTGAATCTGGATCTCAGAAAAAAAAAAAAAAGACACACACTCACTGGCCAAATCAGGTACAGTCTGAGCACTAGAAGAAAAAGGAATGGATTACAATGGACAAAGGAGTCTGATGATGTAAACAAATATAAGTTCCATGGGAAGTGGCATCCTTTTCTTCATCAAAACCTGGAAGTTGAGCCTGAAGCATTGGTGTGAAGTGGTGAGCCTAGCAGGAGGATCAGGAATTTAACACCAATCTAAGCAACAGACCCCCGCCCATTGCCAAAGCTATATGGTCTATCCAGTAAGTTATAATTTATACCAGTCAGTATTTATTTTGATGTTCAATTTTTCCCAGACATTACAAGTCAAAAATGAGTCTATTGTAGTGGAAAACCCAATCACATGATCAATGTGAACATTATGGATGATAGCATACAACCTGTAATAATCCCAGACAACACAGGAGGATTGTGGTTTGAGGTCAGCCCTGGCAAAGTTAGCTTAAAGACCCTACCTGGAAAGCAAAAACCTTCAAAAAAAACCCACAAGGACTGGGAGTATGGCTCACCTGGTAGAGAATTTGCCTCGGAGCTTGAGACCCTTGAGTTCAATTCCTCATCTTAAGGGAAGAAAACACCACCAATGGCAAAGAGACGAATGGAAATTGTGTTACTCCTGATAGAACCCATCACATATTTCTGCACCACCACCCCCAATGCAAAACTAGAATCTAATTGTGAAGTCTCCTTAAGACAAACAAGTTAATCCTAATTGGCCATCTTCTTCAGAAAAAAGTTTAAGGTCAAGAAAGTCAAGGAAAGGCTGAGAAATTATTCTAGTCCAAAGGAGATTAGAGCCCTAACAATGAAGACTACATTGTTTTGTAATTTTATGTATTTCTACATAAATTCATCTGAAATACAAGCAACATTCAAGTCTGCCCATATGTGTACGCCGCAGAGCAAAAGTGGTGTGGCAGTTGGGGCTTTACCTAAAACCTAAGGTTCCTCTCCATCTTTTCTTTTTTTCCCCAGCATCAAGACTCAGAACTCAGGGCCTTGAGCTTTCTCAGTTTGTATGCTCATGGCTGGGTAGTTAGCCCAATGAGCTCTCTTCCTATAGCTTAGTACGCTCCTTCCCCTTTCCACAGCATAGCATTCTCCATTCTAAGGCAGCACTAGGCCCATGTAGTAAAGGCAGTAAATAATCAGCCTCCAACCCCCTCTACCTTGGGATGGCACTTCTCTGGGGCAGCATACACCATATAAGGCAGCAAGAGCTCCTTTGAGTGACCTTCAGGTTTGGCCAGCTGCAGGGCCCTTATCTACTATTTGGGCAGCAGTCATAAATCTTAGTCCGCCATGATGAGGCCCCTGGCCCTCACATCCACACCAGGGTCTACCTCCTAGCCCCTTCTAGCCCCTCCTAGACCTCTTAGGTTATATAGGTCACCTCAGACAATAGCTGCACTTCTTCTCACTTCTCCCTTGTGAGAGGGGGTCTTGCTCTGACCCCTTTCCTGGCAATAAACCTTTTCTTCGTTCTTTGTACCTGGATGTCTGTGTGGTTTTCTGGCAAAGTCTAAAATACTGTATCAGGTACTCTATGAGTCACACCTTGAGCCCCACTCCACTATATCTTTTTTTTTTTTAATTGTATTTTATTTTATTTGAGAACATACTGTACAGAGGGGCTACAATTACATGGGCAGGATAATGCATACATTTCTTACCAAGCATTGCAGCCTCCTCCTTTGTTTACCCTTCACTTCCCTTCCCCTCCTCCCCCCTCCCCCCACCCAATTTTACCCCCCTCCCCCCACCCAAATTATACCCCCCTCCCCCCCCACACCGACATTGTAAAGCTGGTTTTGACATGACATTTTGTACTTCTCATTGTTGCAACAGGTCCACCTGAATCCTTAAACGACTTGTTTGTCCCCATCTCCTCCACATGTTATACTGACATCAGATATAGTGAAAGCGGGGGTTACACTGTGGGGGAGGGACATACAAAGCAACAAAGAAATAATCTTATAAATGCGTTAGAAACACATGCATGAAAGAAACGAAAACATTAAAATACATATTTAAGGGTTCATTTTCCTAACATCACATTATCTGACCTTTTCCGCTTGACTCATACCTATACTAGATATTGCAAATAAGGGAAACCATGGGACCTATGCTTCTTTGGGCCTGGCTTACTTCACTTAATATAATTTTTTCCAAACCTTTCCATTTCCTAACAAATGGGGAAATGTCATTCTTTCTGATGGAGGCATAGAATTCCATTGTGTATATATACCACATTTTCTTGATCCATTCATCTACTGAGGGGCATCTGGGTTGGTTCCATGTCTTAGCTATGGTAAATAATGCTTTTCGTTACCAGACTCACTTGCTGTATTCTACCCTGCCACATTCCTGCTCTTGCTGACTGACCACTTTGCCTAAGGTCTGTCCAACATGTGAGGCTTAGCTAAGGTGTTCATAGATCTGTCACCTTGCACTTTAGGGCATTTCTGGCTGCTCTTGCGCTCCCCCCAGTGGTCTGGAGGTCTATAAAATCATCTGCAGATTATCTGCAGGCCCTATGACTGTTTTCCTTTTAAATAAAAAAGTTCTATATATTATTCAAGATAACATTATCTGTTCTGGGTGATGCTAAGAAGATAAGGATTTGAATTATTCATTTATACCTTTTGCTTTTGCCTAAATCTGGTTATGTCAGTTTCTTGCTTACAAAGCAAAGCATAGTTCGAATGACTTCTCAGGGACTTTTTTTTTTTTTTTTTTTTTTTTTTTTGTGATAGCTTAGTCTAACCAGGAATTTAGTCTAACCTCTCAATCCTCCTGCCTCAGTCTTCTGTGTGTTTGGGATTGAAGGCATACAGTACCATGCTCAGCCCTCATAAATTGTTCATTTATTTGCCAGTCAGTCCTGAGGTTTGAACTCAGGCCTAAGAGCTGTCCCTGAGTTTTTGCTCTAGGTTAGTGCTCAAGGTTTGTGCTCTACCACTTGAGCCACAGTTCCACTTCCGGCTTTTTAAAAATAGCTTATTGGAGAGAAGAGTCTCATGGACTTTAATGCCCAGGCTGGCTTTGAACCAGCCTCCTGAGTAACTAGTATTACAAGTATGAGCCACTGTGCCCGGCCCTCATAAGAGTTTTATGTTAGTTAGCTTTCCATTGTTGTAACAAAATAGCTGAGAAAATTAAATCTAATGGAAAAGGTCCACTAAGATCATCACTCTGGGGGTTACTATCCAAGATTGAGTGGACCTGTTGCTTTGGGCATCTGCTAGACGTGAAAGATGGCAGTGGCTGTGAAGACATGGTAGAAACAACTGCACCTCATTCCAGGAAGCAAAAGAGGCAGCTTGCATGTGCTGAGGTCCCATGATCTACACAATGACCCAAGGGCCTTCCATAAAACCCTGCTTCCTCTAGGTCCCACCACCTACCTTTCTATAGTGCTGTGCTGTGGCCCAAACTGAACACATGGGCCTTTTGGGGAGCTGAGGCAATCTTTCGGGAATCTGTTCCCAACCTACTATCGTTGCCCAGCTGTCTCTGCCCATCATATACCACTGTATCCTTCCCATGGTTGAATAAAACCCACAGCACTTGTTTCTTTCCATTAGGACCTAAGCTTAGGCAGGCTCCTCTTCCCAGAATGCCTTGGCCTGTCTTGCTTGTTTAGAACCATCCCTAAATGAACACTGCTGAGTGCTGACTTCGTTTCAACACTTAGTCCTGTGTTTCACAGATGGTTCCTGCCATGCATCTGATCCTGAGCTGGACCAGAGGTAAATGATGCTTTGCCAGCTCAAGGTCCAGATGGGTAGCAAATAATTGGATGCAAGAGGTCTGTGGAAGCCAGCAGCCAAGCCTGAGGACTCAGGAAGGTGTTCCTAGATGAGTGACATCCAGCCTGAATGGTACAGGATGTCCAGGAGCTAGCTCTACTTACTGTCTTGAGTGAATGTGAAGGGTACTGCCTGTACTCTGTAGAGGGGCAGAGAAATCCATGATTCTATAATTACACACCCACACAAGCCCCTATACCAGAGAACCAAACAGTGGGTCCCACACAAAGTGGGATGCTACTGCAGGCTCTGGTGAGGGGCACAGGATGGGCTGGTTACCACAGTCCTGGGATTATAGGAGCTGAAGGAATGTCAAAACTGGAAAATCCCAGCAAGCACTATTTTTAGAGACTTGGGAAGCATTTTTTTTTCTGCCTGAAGGGACAAGTTATTACAGAAGCAGCAGTTGATGCTAACCCTGCAACCAGTCCAGCCTGGAATTTGCCCTACCTTGGCACTGCCCCTAGGCACGTGGGAATAGTGCTGGAGGAGTCTAGCACTGGCACAGAACCCAGGGACATGGACATTGGCTCCTTTCAAACAGAAAGGAAGGGGTTGTTTATGCTTACATCTCTGAGTTTAATCTGTCAGACACAAGGATGTTACACTCGTACCATTCTTTAAAAAGAAGTCTTTTGGAAGCAGACTCATTTCCAGCCAACTTGTTAATCTTGAAATGTTAAATATCATTTTCCCTGCATGTCTGGTTCATGCTTTATGTTGATGACTGTTCATGACAAACTTAATCAGTCTTCCTATTATGTACTTTATGCTTGAAACCTCTTGTCACCACTGTATTTTTTTTTGTTGTTGTTGGAGACAGAAGTCTCTCAGGGTCCTTGCTCGTTACTGAGTTTATTTATTTTGGCAGCAGTGGTAAATGAACTCTGGGCCTTGAGCATGGTAGGAGGCACTTTACCACTTCAGCCACACTTCAGTCCATTTTTTGGCTTTAGGTTATTTTCACATAGAGTCTCAAATTTCTTGTCCAGGTTGGACCATAATCTTTCTCTCTCACACCTGGCTTGTTTGTTGATATAGGGTTTGCTCTGTGCTTGGATTGGCTTTGAATTTCATTTCTCCCAATCTTTGCCTCCCATGAACTTGGTATTACATACAAAAGGGTGCCACTCTAGTTTGTTTATTACTGAGAGTGGTCCTGGTGGGCAAGCTTGTCTGCAGGCTCCAAATATCCCTCCACACCATCTGACTGAGCTGAACAACACATTCATCCAGGATATGTCCGGGGTTCCAGATAAGATGGTTCCTTCTGGCCATCTCTCCTTTGGCCATGGTGAATCAAGTTGCATCTGGCTTTTACATCAGTATGCTAGGAGTCAGTCCTGGACATGAGGACCAGATCCTGGAATGTGGCCTGTCTAAGCACTGCCTTCTTCTCTATCACTTATTGGCTTTGCTTTGTTTTTAGCAGTCAGACACCTGCAGGTACAGTTATCATCAGAGATGTATTACAATTCAATGCCAAGGAAGGGACCATGATGCCAGGTTTTGTCTATTTAAGGATCTATGTGGGATCCCCAACAACACTTTTTGGAAGTCTGTGAACTTCCGTTAAAATGCAGAAGAGAAAAATTTGAGTCTGTCTCTGGACCTAAAAATAAATGTAGGCAAGTGGCCAGGAAGAGAGAGAACAGTTAATAAGTACTAGAGGGGAGCTTCCAATCTGGCTTCTGCTCCATCCATCGCCTGCACAGAAGCCAGGGGGAGCGGCTCACAAGGCAAGCCTCCCGGGGCTGATCTAGTGCTAAACCCTCTTCCGTTTGGAACTCACAACCCAAGAGTCAGCCCAACATGGCCCGGGCTGACTTTCAGCCCAGAATTCTGCACTTGAGTCTCTTCAGTGGGTTTTGCTGTTGCAAAATGATGCTTCTGCGCATCATTCCCTCTGTCCAGAATATATGTCCAACATTCCACAACTCTCATCATCCTGCCATTCATATTTCAGATCTCATCTGGAATTCTTATCCATAGATTCAATTAAATCTTTTAGTGGCAATTCATATATCATCACGAACACCCTCCTTCATCCAGCAGCATTCAGTACCTTCTCTGCACTCATTGCTAAAGCAGTTTCAAGGAGTTTCCATACTTGCTCTCTGTGCTGTCTCTGCTGACAGAGATTGTGTCTGCCTTGCTTACCACTGACTCCTGAGATTCTGTGTGTGTGTGTGTGTGAGAGAGAGAGAGAGACAGAGAGAGAGACAGAGACAGAGACAGAGAGACAGAGACATAGAGAGAGACAGAGAGAAAGAGAGAGACAGAGACAGAAAGAGACAGACAGATAGAGCGAGAGCACGAGGCAAGAGAGAGTGAGAGAGAGAGAGAGAGAGAGAGAGAGAGAGAGAGAGAGAGAGCGCACAGGTGCTTGCCAGTTTCCAGTCTTGAACTTAGGGCTTAAACTTTTTTTGGGGGTGGGTCCTGCCCAGGCCCAGAGTTCAGGCCCCACGACTGGACCCCCCCCCTCCAAAAAAAAAAACTTTGGGCTGGGGAAGTGGCTCAGTGGTAGAGTGCTTGCCTTGCATGCATGAGGCCCTGGGTTCGATTCCTGATTCCTCAGCACCACATAAGCAAAAAGAAAAAAGCCGGAAGTGGCGCTGTGGCTCAAGTGGTAGAGCGCTAGCCTTGAGCTGAAGAGCTGAGGGACAGCGCCCAGGCCCAGAGTTCAGGCCCCACGACTGGACCAAAAAAAAAAAAGAAAAAAAAAGAAAAAAAAAAGAAAAAAAAAGAAAAAAAAAAGAAAAAAAAAAAACTTTTTTGTACTGGTGCTGAGGCTTGAACTCAGGGCCTGGGCTCTGTCACTTTGTTTTCTCCCCTCAAGGCTAGCACTCTTCCACCTGAGCCACAGCTACACTTCTGGCTTTTTGTTGGGTAATTGTAAATAAGAGTCTCATGGACTATTTCCTGCCTGGGCTGGCTTCCAACTGTGATCCTCCGGTCTCAAGCCTCCTGAGTATTAGGATTACAGGCATGAGCCACTAGTACCATGGAGTGCCACCCATTTCTTTCTTTCTTTCCCTCCTTCCTTCCCTCCTTCCCTCCCTCCCTCCCTCTCTCTCTCTCTCCCCCCTCTTTCTTTTTGCCAGTCTGGGGCTTGAACTCAGAGCCTTGGCACTATCCTTGAGCTTCTTTTGCTCAGGGTTAGCACTCTGCCACTTGAGCCGCAGCACCATTTCTGGCATTTTTTGTTTATATGGTACTGGGGAATTGAACTCAGGGCTTCATGCATGCTAAGCAAGCACTCTACCACTAAGCCACATTCCCCACCCAGCTGTCACCCATTTCTGAGCCTTTTGTTCTGAGATACAAACAGGGTTACATTTCAGCCTTTTTCATTGCCAGTTTAAGGTTTAGCTTTCTTGGATATATTACATGAATTACCCGGTGCTTCCCAGCTTCTAATATTTTGTTGTGATTGTCTCCTTTCCCATTCTTTGTCTCTGTGGTTTTATATCTTTAAAAAAAATCCCTAAAGGGAGTGGAGCTGTAGCTCAAAATGGAGCACTAGCCTTGAGCAAAAGAGCACAGGGACAGCGCCCCGATCCTGAGTTCAAGCCGCGCAACCACCCCACCCCCCAATCCCTATAGCTGTCATTTCACTGGAATTTTTGGAGAAAACAGAAATCAGAGCTTATGTCCAACCATTCAACCTGTCACCTTAAAGTGGCATTCTTCAATTCTTAGCATATTTCCTGACTTATGTAGAAGCCCAATAAATATGTAGTTGATCAAATAAAGTCACTGCTCTTCGATCTTTGAAAAATTGTGTGTGTGTGTGTGTGTGTGTGTGTGTGTGTGTGTGTGTGTGTTTGTGTGTGTGTCTGGACAAGCCACTTTCCTGTGGGTGCTGTAGGGTCCTCTTATGCAAAACAGCAGCAATAATGCCCCGCTCACAGAGCGGGGGTACCATAGAGAATGTGGTTGTCTATATTTCTGGTGTGGAACAGTTTGAAATCAAAGCAACAATTCTTAGAAAGTTAGTGTTTTATTTAAGCTTAAAATTAGCCTTCACACTTGAATTGCAAATTTGTCCCTAATGAATGCCTTCAGGGCAAAATCCAAGTTTCACCCGGCTTGATGCTTAGGCAGAGGTACTAAAACCCTTTTCAGCAGGGAGCAGACACTGGCTTTAGTCTGAGCTGGAATCCCTGCTTGAACAGGCCAAGGGGTCCAGAGCTTCCCCAGATACTTGTGTGGATCCTGCAGACTGGGAGCCTGGGCTTCTCATCCCTGGCCGCTGCTCTCTGGGCCGCAGAACCAACTTACCGCAGAAGAGGAGTCACACACGCCCATGCTGGGCTCTGCACGGGGGGTGGCCCAGGCGACCTGGATCCACCCCATCCTACCAAAGAGAAACTGAGGCAGAGCCATCGGGGAGGGGGAGAGCAACGCCATGCCTCCCCAGACCCCTTCAACACTTCCTCAAGCCTCTGTCTTCGGGTCTGAAGGTGTTCAGACTTTCCCGACCTCGCCTTTTCCAGCCCGGACCACTAATGCCCACCAGTAGTAGCGCGGCCCTTGCCCGGCGCAGGTGAAGGCGAGTAGAGGGCGGGACTTAAGCAGCAAGGGCGGGGCGGGGCGCGCGTAGCCACGCCCAGGCCACGCCCCTCCCCTCGCGGGGCCGCGGAGCGCCGCCGAGCGGCCGGCTGGCGGTTCTCGCTCCGCCCCCTCCGGGCCGGCGCGCGGCTCCCGCCTCCTTCCCCCGGCGCCCGCTCCCGCCCCCCTCCCTTTCCGCTGCCGAGGCGGCGGGAGCCGAGCCCGGGCGGACCGAGCCGGGGCCGCTGTGCAGCGGGCGCTGAGGCAGCGGCGGGGCGGGCCGCGGCGGGCAGTCAGGCGGCGGCGGCGGCGGCGATGCGGCGGCCCCGCTGAGCCCGCCCGCTCCTGGCGCCGGGGGGGCCGGGCGTGAGCGCGCGAGGCGGCCCGGGCCGGGCGGCAGCATGCGGAGCGGCGAGGAGCTGGACGGCTTCGAGGGCGAGGCCTCGAGCACCTCCATGATCTCGGGCGCCAGCAGCCCGTACCAGCCCACCACCGAGCCGGTGAACCAGCGCCGAGGGCTGGCCGGCCTGCGCTGCGACCCCGACTACCTGCGCGGCGCGCTCGGCCGCCTCAAGGTCGCCCAAGTGGTAGGTGCCGGAAGGGGGGGCCCAGGTGCGGGCGGGCGGGCGGGCGGGCGGCCTAGCCCGCGCCCTCCCGCCCCGGGGCGCGGGCCCCGCCGGCCTCCGCATCCCCCCCCCCCCGTGCCCGTCCCCCTCTCCTCCCGGGTCTCCGGCCTTTCTCGCGTCTCTGGGGACCCCACCCTTTCCCGCTCTGCCGCCTCAGGTGTGCCCCCGACCTGCACACCTGCCCCCGGGCCTACCTGCCCTCTCCCGCGTTCTTCACCTGGCTTGGCGGTCGCGCGCACGGACACAGGCAGGGGTCATGCTGTTTCCGGGGCCACTCCTGGGCTCAGCAACTTGTGGCTGCTTCACTGGGGCCCGCTCCACCCCGCAGATGGCCCTTGTCTGTCTTTGCAGAGGCTGGGGGACTGTGGCTTGGTTTCCCTCCCTGGAAGCTTAGCAGGGTGCCCGGGCATATGGTGGACTTTGAATAAGTATGCGTTGGATGGAGGCGTGTAACTCAGATGCTCTGGGAGAATCCAGATTGCCCACAAAGGCTCCAGCTTATTCTGCCGAGTCCACCAGCATCCCAAAGTCCTTCACCCCAGCACGGTGGCTGGCTGGCACTGCCCGATTGGTACTCAGAGTTAAGTCATTCCGGGAGGGTGGCCAGTTTTGGAGGTACCAGAAATAGGAAAACCCTCTGTGGGGCTTGTCTATAATAAAGCTCATTTCTCAGAGGAGTTTTTGGCCTCAGGGATGTTGAGGGCCGGAGTCCTATCAGTCCTTATTTCCTCTTGGAGCCGTAGCTTAGCTCTGTTGTGGACAAGGCATGCCCCAGGTCAGAAAAACCTGAGTGTTTCCAACATTTCCGATTGCAGGTAGGCCTTTCTCCCAGGCCCAGCCTGAAAACTTTATAGACTTCTTCAGCAGCCAGGGAAGCCATTTGCAGGGACCTGCAATCAGAAATGTGCATTATATCTCATGAAGCATTCTCCCACTGTGCTTAGTTGAGTGCCTACATAACCATTTCCTTGGGAATAATACTGTGCATGGCCACCCTTTAAATAAAGGTCCCAATGTTTATACATCGTGGAAGCACTGTGTTTTTGTCTTTTGGATGGAAAGCTTGTTCTGCTGGTTGGTGGAGGGTACTTTTTGAAGGGCTTTAAGTAATGATAAATGGAACAGGTTACCTACCTGTCTTTAGAATTTTGAACTGACCATAATCCGGTAAAATGGAACATTCTCAAAGATGTGTTAGTTCTTTGGTTAGGCATTGCTGTTAGCAGGAATGGAGGAGGTCTGTATGGAAAATGGAGTTTGTAATCACATTTTAAGGGAGATAGCTTGGCAGTTTACAGATAATCAGAAATGAATAAGGGCAGGACTGAACTTGGACCTAAGTGGAGTGTCTTGTCAGACTCATATCTTGCTGTGGGCTTTGGAAAGGGAATAGAATTGCTGGTGAACTCAGACTTGCTGTTCAAAAGATCAGGTAAAAGAATTGAAATCCAACGCATAGGCTAATTCAAAAAGTAAAATAAAAAATGAAAAAATTGAAATCTAGTAATTTGTACAAAATGTTGTCAGCTCATTGCTAGAATTTTTTTTCACCAGTGTGTGGTCAGGGCTGGAGGCAGTGGTATTATTTACCTTTTGCAAAGCTACTACTGTGTTTAGAGCTTCACTTTTCATGTGGGAGAAAAGGCCAGTCTAAAATCTCTCCTAACTGCTTTTGAGGCCAGCCTATTAAATCTTTCTTAACTGCTATTTATCTAATCTCTAGATTAATATTGAGAGATTATACACCCTTGGGCAAGTGAGGTAAAGGACTCAACTGAAGGGTGTGGCAACCTTGATTTAAAAAAAAAAATCAAGGTTTTCAGGAGGAATGCTGTCTACCTCCAAATATAAAAACTTCAAGAAAGTAGACTCTAAACTTAAACTGGGAAATATGTCAAGAAGAAAGTTCTAGGGGGTTACAAAGCTCAAAAACCCATCAAACAACTTATTTTTCCATTAAAGTTGACTTTTTCAAGGTTAATCTTGGACTGGATGTGTGGCTTAGTGGTAGAGTGCTTGCCTAGCATGCAGGAAGCCCTGGGTTCTATTCCTCAGTACCACATAAACAGAAAAAGACAGAAGTGACACTGTGGTTCAGGCGGTAGAGTGTCAACCTTGAGCAAAAGAATCTAGGGACAGTGCCTAGATTCTGAGTTCAGGCTCCAGGACTGGCTAAAAAAAAAGGTTCTGTCTGTCTGTCTGTCTATCTTATCTTTCTCCAGCTCTAGGGCTTGAACTCAGCTCCAGAATGCTGTCCCTGAGCCTCTTCGTGCTCAAAACTAGGGCTCTACCACTTGAGCCATAGAACTACTTCTGACTTTTTCTGAGTAGCTTATTGGAGATGAGATCTAATGGACTTTTCTTCCTGGGCTGGCTTCAAACTGTGATCTCAGATCTCAGCTTCCTGAGTAGTTAGGATTACAGACATGCGCCACACCAATGCTTGGCTATATTTTTTGGTGGTATTGCATTTGAAGTCAGGGACTTGAACTTGTTTGGAGCTCTTCTGCTTGAGTGACACACCCAGCCATTTTTGCTTTATTTTTCAAATAGGGTCTCACTTTTTACTGGAGTTGGGCTGGACTTTGATCGTCCTATTTATACTTTCAGTATAGCTGAGATGACAGGTGCATACAACTACACCTAGTTTTTTTTTTTTTTTTTAATTGTTTGAAATGGGGCCTTTTTGCTGAGGCTGCCCTTGAATCCTGATTCTCCTAAGTAGCTGAGTGTCCCAAGGTTTAGTCTTTACAGACATTTTTTTTTGGTAGTGTGTGGCCTATTGCAACCTGTACATGTTTGTTGTCCCTGCTGCATCCCATATACCAGCAACATTGCCCTATCTGAGAGAGCTTCAGTAGCTTCAGTCCAGGACCTTTGGGACATAATTTGGATTTTAACAAGATTCTCCAGATGATCCACATGCATAGTAAAATTTAAGACTTATCTGTCTATATATATTGTTTTAGTGTTTAAAAAAAAAAACAAATCCACACTGGTGCTAACAATACATCATCTATCTGAACCATTCATAATAGTCAACCTCAAAGCTGAGAATTTTCTCTGAAAGGATCTATTTTTCTTTTCTTTTCTTTCTTTCTTTCTTTCTTTCTTTCTTTCTTTCTTTCTTTCTTTCTTTCTTTCTTTCTTTCTTTCTTTCTTTCTTTCTTTCTTTCTTTTTGTCTTTTTGTCTTCATGGGGCTTGAACTCTGTCTGGGCTTGGTCACTTGTCCCTGGGCTCTTCAGCTCAAGGCAAGCGCTCTACTGCTTGAGCCACAGCACCACTTCTGGTTTTCTGAGTGGTTTATTGGAAATAAGAGTCTCATGGACTTTCCTGCCTGGGCTGGTTTTGAACCAGGATCCTCAGATCTCAGCCTGCATAGTAGCTAGGATTATAGACATGAGCACCAGTGTCCGGCTGAAAGGATCCATTATCTCCCTCAAAAGATTAAGAGAATATGATAATTATAAATAGTAGCACCTCAATCATTAAGCATTTAATTGGTGTACAATAAATCTTAACTGCCTAACTACTGTCTCTAATCTGTAATCCTAGCTATTCTGGAGGCTGAGATCTGAGATCCCAGTTTAAATCCTGCAGCCAAGTCTTATCTACAATTAACTACCAAAAAAACAGAAGTAGATCTGTGGCTCAAATGTTAGAGTCGCCTGCCTTGAGGGAAAAAGCTAAAATACAGCACTTAGACCCTCCATTCATGCTCTGGTACTGGCTAAAAAATAAAAAAATAAAAATAAAAAAAATGTTAGCTCTCATTATTGCTGATTAACAGAAGTATAGTAGAACTGTCACCTCAAACCATAATTACATACATATGAGTTACATATAGTTTACATTTTAGAATGGATTGTTATTTAGTAGTAAAACTGATCTGAAATATTATAACAAATTGTTAAGTGATATTGCATAGTTTATGTCTTTACCAAATGATACCTAGACCTATCTCTTAGTTGGGGAGAATGTCTACAATTGTTTATATCAAACAATAAATGTGTGTGTACTTTTTGTGGAAAAAGAGTTGCTTTTGACAACTGATTTAAGTAACCTTTCTTCTTATGACTGTGAATCCTGTGAGAGCATTTGGTTTTTAAGTTCTTAGACACCATTTAATGAAATAGGCCTTTTGCTTATTGTTATTATATGTGTGTATAATCAACTTGATTGAAGCAGTTTGCTCTTGGTGAGTGGGCAAACTATCCTGTACACCATGATTTGGAAGCATGCTTTGGATGGACAAGAGTCTTTAAAACAATAGCCACAGTAGCATCATGTAGTAAGTGGCTGTTCTGCTCTTGTCATCCCAGTTGTGGATGATGAGACTTAGGCATGAAGGTTGTGAGTTGTTCAGGACCTGAACCCTGGCTGCTGGAGTTGTTCTTTCCTAGGCCTGTGGTACTGCCACTTCACCTGGTGGGCCCGCTCCCCTTCTCAAAGGCATTCCAGTCCCTAGAAGACCTCTCATGAAGCTCTGGTTGCTTCACCTCTTTTTACTGAGCCTCTCCCATGCCCAGCTGACCTTCTAACAAGGCCTTTGTTTAGTACCTTTTATGACATGAGTAATAGGAGATGCTTCAATTAAAATTTTAGCTGTACGAACTTTGATATCTCTTTAACCCCTTAAGTTCTAGCGTCCTCAGTAGTAAAATGTGGCACTGTGGCTCACACTTATAATCTTACTATGTATGCAGGAGGCTGAGGTCTGAGGATTGAGGTTTGAAGCTATCCTGCGTAGAAAGGTCTATGAGACTCTTATCTTTAAATAACCACCCAAAAGCCAGAAATGGAGTTATAGCTCAAATGGTAGTATGCCAGCCTTGAGCAGAAAAGCTCAGAGACAGTGTACCCAGATCTCGAATTCAAAGCCCTAGCATGCGCATGCTACACAGTCTAATGTGGGTGGTAGTGACTAAATGATCATTTTAGGAATTGTAAGAATTAAGGTGTTAAAGTAACCTGAGGTAACATGACAAATTTGAGTGTGTGTGTGTGTGTGTGTGTGTGTGTGTGTGTGTGTGTGTCTGTCTGTCTGTCTGTGTCTGTGTCTGTTTGTCTGTCTGTCTGTCTGTGTTTTCAGTTTTGGAGTTTAAACCTCAGAGCCTTGCGCCTACCTTGGCCAGCTTGCTCAGTTGGCACTTTACCACTTGAGCCATATTCCCAACCCTGCTTCTTTTTGGTTATTTTGGAGATGTAATCTTTTAGACTTTTCTGTCCATGCTGGCTTCCAACCAAGATCCTCCAGATCTTAACCTCCTAGGTATCTAGGAGCTACCAGCATTCAGCTGAGTATTTGCATTTTTAGAGGTGGATAATGGGTTTCTGTTCTTTCATGGAACCTTGTCAGTTTTATATCTCACATCAGCCCACACAATCCCTGACCATTTTATTGCCCTCTGGAGGATGTGCTGGGAGGTGACAGTAAAAAACAAAAATAAAAGCAAAAAAACCCCACTTGAATTTTGCTAAAGTCTAGTGTGAGCATAAAATTTAAAAAATGATATACCACATAAAAATAGCCATATTTCCAAAGTAACAGCTTTGATAAATGAGTAGCAAGAGAGAGAGCTGGAGGCTTATCAGTCCCATAGCCTTTCAACTGTGCTGAGGAGGGGCTGGGGCAGCACAGGTTCACTTGAGTCAGACTTGACTTCCTGCTTCTGAAGCACCGGTGAAAAAACTAGGCACACCTTTGTCCCAGGCAAACAGAATGACTCCTTAAAGCGTGGGGTGTTGGTGTTGAAGATTCCCTTGTATTCCTGGCTCTGCCTGTCCCTGGTGTTCAGGACACATGGTGGGAGGGAAGCAGAGGGCTGTACTGCATTGGCTTCTCTGGTCTGCCGACAGTGTGGTTCTTCTAAAGCTAGAAGATTGTGGACTTCTGAATCAAGGCTTGGAATTGAATGATTTCTAGCTGGAAAGCAAAGTTAGAACTATTTCTGATTCTTTTTTTTTTTTTTTTTTTTTGGGTCCGGTTGTGGGGCCTGAACTCGGGGCCTGGGTGCTGTCCCTCAGCTCTTCAGCTCAAGGCTAGCGCTCTACCACTTGAGCCACAGTGCCACTTCCGGCTTTTTTCTTTTTGCTTATGTGGTGCTGAGGAATCGAACCCAGGGCCTCATGCATGCAAGGCAAGTGCTCTACCACTGAGCCACCTTCCCAGCCCCTAAAATCTTTTTTTTTTTTGGTTGGTCGGTTGTGGGGCTTGAACTCTGGGTTTGGGCGCTGTCCCTGCGCTCTTCAGCTCAAAGCGAGCACTCTTCCGCTTGAGCCACAGCGCCACTTCCTACTTCTGAATTTTTTTTAATTTTTTATTGTAAATATACTATACAGAGGGTTACAGTTACATTAGTATGGTAATGAGTACACTTCCTATTGAGCATTGTTACCCCCTTCATTGTTTTCCCCGTACCATCCCTTCTTTCCCTACCTTCCCGAGGTTCTTTTACTTCTGAATTTTTATGGTAATTAAAAATAATAAAATTAAACCAGGTGCTGGTAGCTCATGCCTATACTCCTAACTTCTTAGGAGGTTGATCAGAGGATTGCTATATGAAGCCAGCTTGGGCAGGAAAATCTGTGACACTCTACCTCCAATTAACCCCGACCCCAGAGCCCCCCACAAAACACAAAAACCCAAAGTTGAGCTGTGAGTCAAGTGTTAGAGCACTAGTCTTCTGCAAAAAAATGCTCAGGGACAGTGTCTAGTCCCTGAGTTTAAGCCCTAGGTCTGGCACCAAAAAAAAAAAGGTTGTTATCCAAGATTTTAGGATGAGTGTAGATTACATGTCTGTCTTACAATACCTAGTAAAGACTGGTCAAGAAAACATGATAGACTGTATAGTCTTCTTCCTGAACACAGACACCGAAATCCTCAGCAAAATAATAGTAAACCAAACCCAGCAGTCGTATAATGAGAATATCCCAGGAACAAAAAACTGATGGTATTTTAAAAAATCAATAGATGTACTCCACTTTATTAACTGATGGAAGGAGAGAAAATGTGATTGATATAGGGAGACATGCTGGACAGGATTTACTCATTGCTGTTCGCAGACTTGGAAGGGAAGAGACCTTATTTAACTTGGAAAAATACCATTACCAAATCCTACAGCTCTCATTCTCCTGGTTGGGAAAGAATGAATGGGAATGGTGGTGATAGTGATGGTCACCACTGACCACCAAAATCAACATCATAGCTGGCACTGGTGGCTCACGCCTGTAATACTAGCTACTCAGAGGCTGGGACCTGAGAGTCACAGTTTATAGCCAGCCCGGGCAGGAAAGTACATGAGACTCTTATCCCCAGAAAATGGAAGTGGTACTCTCTCAAGTGGTAGAGCACTAGCCTTAAGCAAAAAGAAACTCAGGGTCAGTGCCCAGGCTGAGTTCAAGCCCCAGGACCAGGGGAAAAGATCAACATCATATTGAAAGCTCTAGCTGGTACAAGAAAAAAAGTAGAAGTGTATATACCTGAAAGGAAGAGACCGAACTGTTCTTATTTGGAAGTTGCCTGGGTATCTGTATACATAATCCCATGGTAATCTTTAAGAAGCTAGAATTTTGTCTCACACCTAATCCTAGCTACTCAAGAGGCTGAGATCTGAGGGTTGAGGTATCAGGCTAGCACAGGGAAGTCCATGAGGCTCTTATCTCCAATGAACCAGGAAAAAGCGGGAAGTAGAGTTGTGGCTCTAGTGTTAGAACAGCAGCCTTGAGTAAAAAAGCTAAAGAACAGCACCCAGGACCTGTACAAAAAAAAGTTAGAACTAATAAATGACTTAGCACAGTTGTATTATATAAGATCAACACAGAAAGGCAGCCATATTTCTAGGTGGCTCAGTGGTAGAGTGCTTGCCTTGCATGCATGAGGCCCTGGGTTTGATTCCTCAGCACCTCATAAGCAGAAAAAGTTGGAAGTGGCCCTGTGGCTTAAGTGGTAGAGTGCTAGCCTTAAGCTGAAATGCTGAGGGATAGCACCCCAGGCCCAGAATTCAGACCCCATAACTGACCAAAAAAAAAAATCTATATTCTACCAGAAGACCACTGGGAGCATTAAAAAACAATGTTGATTTTGGTACTGGGGATTTAACTCAGAACCTTATGGCTTACTAGCAAATGCTGTACCACTTGAACCATGCTCTAGTCTAAAACAATTGAAATAACCCAATAAGAACTGGAATAGCTCTGAAAATAATGAAATACATATACATTGTGTTCATGGACAGGACAACTCAGCGTAGTTAAATCATCAATTCTCTACATAGGATATATAGTTAACACAATCCCCAAATCTTGACCAGATTAAAGTTAAGAATGGATCTCCAGGCAGAGGCAGCAACATGACTGCCTATAGGTGTGTGTGTGTGTGTGTGTGTGTGTGTGTGTGTGTGTGTGTGTGTGTGTGTGTGTGTGTGTGTGTGTGTGTGTGTGTGTCTGTGTGTGTCTGTGTGTGTCTGTGTGTGTCTGTGTGTCTGTGTGTGTATTTTGGGTGGGGTAGTGGGAGGTGTTTCCAGAGAAAGTGGACTTTGTGTCTCTTATCAGCCATGAGATTGGCAGGTCATTTATTCACCTGAGGCCACCCTAGATCTCCTTCATTTGTGCCAGTGAGCCTCCTGCAAAGTCCTCAGCTCAGAGTCACTCACTTTCCACATCATCAAAATAGTTTTTGTTCTTGCTGTGATGCTGTTCTCTCAATTTATAAACTAGAATCTAATAATAGTTAGTGAAATGATGTTAGAGGTGGAGTCCCAGCCAACATGGTGGCACACAATGGTAGTCCAGCACTTGGGAGGTGAAAGCAGGAAGATTTCAAATGTGAGGCTATCCATATGAGACCTGGGCTACACAAGAACTGTCTCCAAAAAAAAAAAAAAAAAAAAAAGGCATGGTGGTTTTGCCTATAATTCCAACTACTTGGGAGGCAGAGGTAAGAGAATCATGGTTAAAGACCATTCTGGGCAAAGCTGGGTATAGTGAGGAATACTTGAGCAGTAGAAATAGAAGGACTGCATCCTGAGGCTGGTGGATAAAAGCAAGAAACCCTATCTGAAAAATCAACTAGAAAAGGATGAGGACATTTCATTTAATACCCTGAGTTAACTCCAGTATTGCCGAATAAAAACAGTAAGAAAAAGAAGTGAAACATTTTGGAAAATATATAACATTAAATTGAATAGAAGTGCCTTCTATTTAAAAGTTCCTAAAACATGCTGGGCACCGGTGGCTCATGCCTGTAATCCTAGCTACTCAGGAGGTTGAGATCTGAGGATCACGGTTCAAAGCCAGCCCCAGCAGGAAAGTCCATGATACTCTTATCTCCAATAAACCACTAGTAAACCGGAAGTGGCACTGTTGCTCAAGCGGTAGAGCACTTGCCTTGAGCTGAAGAGTGCAGGGATAGCACCCAAGCCTAGAGTTCAAGCCCCACGACTGACCAAAAAAATATATAAATAAATAAAAAATAAAAGTTCCTAAAACATTACCTGTTACTAGTTCTACCTTAGTGTGGATTAGTCTTGAAGCAGATATACTAACATAATCTTTAATTCACCTTTTGCTATGTTCCATACTTACATTTTGCTATGTTCCTTCTTTTTATTTTGGAGAATGATTTAGATAATACAGACCACTTAGCAAACCTGAAGCTTAAGCTTCCTTTCAGAACATTTTCCTGTAATAAATCAGCATCCAGCATAGTAGCTGGTATTTCGTAAGTGTGGATGCCAGTGGAAAACACCTTCTATTTCAAGGGGTTTTTAATTTATTATTAAAAACTTTTGAGTGCTATCTTTGCAGTGGCTGTCAGAGTTGCCTTGGTGGCAGGACCCCGCATCCAAGCTCCAGGATCTGCTGTTAGCAAGGCTTCAGTGGTGAAGTCCTCCTGAACAGAACTTGGAGTAGTGCTGGATACGCCTGGGCTGCACCACACCTTGGCCTCCCCATTGGGACAAGGCAATCTCAGGGCGTAATGGGGTTGAGTGTTTTCCACTTCCCGCTTTCTGCTGGCTAATTGGAGATAAGAGTCTCAGGGACTTTGCTGCCTGGGATGAGGCAATTTAATGGCAGCTGGGACTGAGTGTTTTTCATTTCTGGCTTTTTGCTGGTTAATTGGATATGAGAATCCCACTTATGTAACTGCCCAGTTGGCTTCAAACTGTGATCCTCAGATCTCAGCTTCCCGAGTAGAGTAGCAAGATTAAGGTATGAGCCATCCGAGCCTGAAATATTTACCATTTTAAGGTTAGGAAACTATCTTGCTTTTAGGCAGTTTAACTTCTTGCTGGGAGATTGTTGTGGGAGGACTTTGTCTTCTGTTTTTTGTTTTTTTTGTTTTTTGTTTTTTTTGGGTCCAGTTGTGGGGCCTGAACTCTGGGCCTGGGCGCTGTCCCTCAGCTCTTCAGCTCAAGGCTAGCGCTCTACCACTTGAGCCACAGCGCCACTTCCGGCTTTTTTCTTTTTGCTTATGGGGTGCTGAGGAATCGAACCCAGGGCCTCAGGCATGCAAGGCAAGCGCTCTACCACTGAGCCAACTTCCTAGCCCCAGGACTTTGTCTTCTGAAGGGGTTAGCCTTCATCCCAGAGCCCCCTTGTGTGTGGCCTTGTCTCCTGACCTTCAGTGTAGTCGGTCACTTATGTTCAGAGTGGGGTCCCCTCGTTTCCTATATTTCAGCAAGGACGTGATGGGGGACTGAGAGTTGGAATGAGAGATTGGGTACTAATTATATTTTAAAAGGTCTAATATAAATCATGTTAGGTAGAACAAAGCAGATTTCCTTCCTTTGGGATTTTCTAGTATTATTTCATGTTCATTAGAAGCCTTGTTTAACTTTTTTGGAGGGATGAGGATTCTGGGGATCAAACCCAGGGCCTCATACATGGTAGTCAAGGACAGTATTATTTGAATCACACTTATATTTATGAAATTTTATCTCACAATTAAAAATCACTATCAGCCTATAAAACATATCTGTCTAGTCGCTGTTAGTAAGATATTTTACCCAGTATTTTCTCACTGAAAGAATGTTTGAGCTGGGCGCTGGTGACTCATGCCTGAGGCAGAGATATAAGGATTGTGGTTCAAAGCCAGCCTGGGGAAGAAAAGGTCTGTGAGACTCTTATCTCCAATTAACCATCAGAAAACCAGAAGTGGCGCTGTGGCTCAAGTGGTAGAATGCTTGACTTGAGCTGAAGAGCACCCAGGCCCAGAGTTCAAGCCCCACAACAACCAAAAAAAAAAAAAAGTCCAAATGTGAGCTGCTGTAGTCAGCTTCTTGATAACACTGTTACGTGAATCTTTCTGTGTTTCCATGGTACAATTAAAGAGTTTTGGACATATGCTCTCTGTTTGCATATTTAATGAAGTATCTGAGAAAGCTACTGAGTTCTACTGAGTTCTTACATCTTTTCTGTCTGGAGGTTTGTATTGAGGCTGAGACAGCAAGGTTGTTTTTTGTTTTTTTGGTTTTGTTTTTTGGTGCCAGTCCTGGGGATTGAAGTCAGGGCCTGGACTCTGTCCCTGAGCTTTTTAACTCAAAGCTAGCACTCTACCACTTAAGAGTCACAGCTCTGCTTCTGGCTTTTTGGTAGTTAATTGGAAATAAGAGACTCATGGACTTTCTTGCCTGCACTGGCTTTGAACTGCAATCTGAAGATCTCAGTCTCCTGAGTAGCTAGGATTACAGGCTTGAGCCATTGGTACCTGGCTGAGACATTAAGTTTTGCTGCTCTTATACATTCTGTTTCTTTCTGAATATGTTTCTGTGAAAAAGCTAAAAACAGTATCCCAATTCAAGTATTTTCCTCATTTGGAATCTGAATGTCTAACCATTGAACTCTTTTAGTATCCTAGATCAGGCATTCACATTTTCCTATTTTTGCCCTTTGTTCCAAAGTTCTATCATGTTCTAGATGCTGGCAACAAATGAACAGGTGGTTCAGGATTTCAGAGCACATATCCTTCTGTCTTCCTGCTTCCAGTTCAAATACAGATTCTCCTCTATCCTTTTGCTTTTACTTTCTTTTTTCAGATACTGTCTCCTGTGGTTTTACCTGGACCAGCCTTGGCTAAATTATTATCTTCCCACATTCATTTCTGGGATTACAGGCAAGGTCTTGTTAACTTTTGCTCTAGCTGGCCTTGAATCACAGTCTTATGGTCTCTGCTTCCCAATTGGTTGAGAGTATAGATATATTTGTTATGTGCCACCACACCTGGCCCCTTGGTTAACATTGTCCTAATGAATATATACTCTTATCTCATTTGTGGCCCTGGGGTTATTCTTGCATCCAGTACTTCCATCCTAGTGATGAGCATTTGGCTCTGCAGTTCAGATCTATGCTTGAGGCCTTCTCTGACAACCATGTCTGGTAGAATATGCCTCAAACTCTATTTTTCCCACCCTGCTTTATCATCTTTTTGGTCAAGCAGAGATTGTACTGAATCTCTTTGCTATATACGGATTCTCTTTTCTATGTCCACAGTGTCTAAAACAGTGTCTGGCACATTACAAGGCTCTGAGGAACCTGCAGAATAAACATAGTTATGTGAGAAAGAGAAATCATGGGTTATCAGCATAGTTTGTAAGGCCCAGTGATTTGCAAACAGGGGAATCAGAGAAAATAATACTCCTAAATAAACTACTGGTCTCAGTTTTAAGTGGAAAATGTTGGGGAGAAAGTATGGAGATGAAATGCCATTGTGATGACTTTTTCTTTTTAAACTTTTTACAAAAGTGTGTGTTGCTACTGGGAAACAGAAGCTTTTGCTTAGGAGACAGATTTTTGCAAAAGTGGGGAAAACCATAAGGAGGTTTGCCAAGCATTTTGCTTCGAAAAGTGTAAAATGAAAACCAGGGATCCTGTAATTATTATCGAGGTTGTCTGTTTTCTGATGAACATGTTCAGGGAGGGCTTGCTTCTGTCTTCCAAGCAGGAATCTTTTGAGACTCCCCTCAGAGTAATCATGTACATGGGAAGACAAACTCCAGCTGGCACTGGGGCTGAGGGTCCCGGAGCCCACTGACTACAAGAACGGGAGCTGCGTTCCATGGGGCCTGGTAAGGGGGCAGCTTCCATCTTCAGTGAGGGTTGCAGAGGGACTACATCAGGAATACTGTGGTCTCCAAAATCTAGTTTCTTGGGGTTGAGGTATAGCTCTGTGGTAGAGCACGTACCTGGCATGCGCAAGGCCTAGAGTTCACAGATTTTCAAATGAGTGGTTTTGAGAATTGAATGAGTTATCCAACACTTAAAATGTTGCAAGTTTAATGGAATCTGGATAGTTGGCTGATTTCTTGATTGCCCTGCAATTTGATGACGGTGCCCGGAAGCCTTCATTTTTGTGGTTTGCCATTTATTCCAGCACAGCTATGAAAAACAGCTTGAGCCTCAAAGATTTTTTGTGCCAGCATAAAAAAGAAAAAGAATACAACACCTCAGGAACAATGGCTGACCAGAGCTGGTGCTCCTTTAGCCTCTTCTTTGTTTTGTAGGAAAGGACTCTGACCCCTGGAGAAGTTGTGACTTTCCAGTATCAGGCTAATTGGTTGGTGGCCCTGAGGCCTGAGCCTTGGGGGCTGGTGTTCCTTCCCTTAGTTTGGGGTAAAGGTTTGATCCTTTCTGTAAAGCTGAATAAGGGACAGTTGTATGAGTTTTGATAATTGTTTGTGTGTTTTTGGTGCTTGGAATGGAAGCCAGAGCCCTGTGCTAGCTGGGCGAATGCTCTACACCTGAGCCACAAAACCTGGCCTTTTAATCCTTCTTATCCATTGTAGAGTTATGGGGAGACCATCACATATGAAGAAACGGAGGCATTTTTAGGATAGCAGCTTAGGAGATACTGTGCGGGCTGAGTGGGCAGGATAATTCCCCATCTCACTTATCAATATTCCTAGTAGAATATGGTTTGGGGGCTGAGAGTGGGGAAACAGCCCTCCCTGGTACTGGTGAGCCACTGCATGGCTGTGTGGAGTCCTGAAGTGTGGTGATGGTAGGGTGGCACCTGGGATGTGGCTGGCACCAGACAGAGGCTGCACACCCATGCCTCCTCCTTGCCACCTCTGCTAGATGTTTGGGAAACTGCAGCTGCTGGTCTGGGATTCTGGAGACTCAGGGTTGTCATGCTCTTTACAAGCTAAGTCCCCAAGGAATGACTGGTTGCGAGGCTGAAGGAAGCCCAGGGGAGGCCCAGCTGTGCTTGTGGAATAGGTGCTTTGCGTCCGCCTCCGCGGAGTTCTGTAGGTGATTTGTGATTATCATTAAAAATAAATAAACCATAAATGGATTGACGTTTCTTTGTCCAGATCAGCATAAGTGAAAACAAAGTTTAAAAAATTCTGTTTACAACAGGAAAATATTTTAATACTTAACATATAGATCAAGACCTACCAAATAGAGAAAATTACCAATTTGCTTCTGAATTATTGTCAGAGAAAGTCCCCAACGTCCTTTTTTTTCCCCCAACGTCCTTTTATATGTCACTCCTACCAAGGCCCCTTTGTAGAGTTGGGAAGGTTGTGCACTGTGCACTTGGTTCATTTGAGAGGATGAGGTCCAGCTTGCACGGAGAGGTTGCCTGTTTGCAATTCATCAGCCTAGAGGGGATTTTTTTTTAAAAGATGGGTTTCACTATGTTTATAGCCCAGGCTGGCTTCACACTCAGTCCTCCTGCCTTAACCTCCAGAATGTTGAGATTATAGGTGTGTGCCACCATGTTCAGGATCTATTTCTAATTGACATAAGGTGCTGGATTGAAATTTTACATATGTGTTACTTATATATATATAATATATGTATGCATATGTGTGTTTCTGTCTACTCCCTCCCTTCTATCCACCCTTCTTCCCTCCCTCCTTCCCTCCCTCCTTCCTTCCCTCCTCCCTTCCCTTCCCCTCCCCTTCCCTTCCCCTCCCCTTCCCTTCCCTTCCCTCCCCTCCCCTCCCCTCCCCTCCCCTTCCCTTCCCTTCCCTTCCCTTCCCTTCCCTCCCCTCCCCTCCCCTTCCCTTCCCTTCCCTTCCCTTCCCTTCCCTCCCCTCCCCTCCCCTCCCTTCCCCTCCCCTCCCCTCCCCTCCCCTCCCTTCCCTTCCCTTCCCTTTCCTTTCCTGGTCTTTCATTATGTTGCCCAACCTGGCCTTGAACCCCTGAATTGAATTGATCTCCCCATCCCAGCCTCCCAGGCATCATCGCTATGTCTGCACATTTGTGAACGGTGAGGCTGCTTCAAGGCTGGCCTGATGCTGTCCAGCTTTGAGTCACCAAGTGCAGACAGGTCTAGGGGTTCCTTTTTACTGCAGGGCCTTCAGGTAGTTCAGCCTTTTTTTGTCGGTCATGGGGCTTGAACTCTGGGCCTGGGCGCTGTCCCTCAGCTCTTCAGCTCAAGGTGAGTGCTCTACCACTTGAGCCACAGCGCCACTTCCGGTTTTCTGGTGGTTTATTGGAAATAGAAGTCTCACGGTCTCTCCTGCCCGGGCTGGCTTTGAACCTCGATCCTCAGATCTCAGCCTCCTGAGTAGCTAGGATTACAGGCGTGAGCCACCAGGCCTTTTAGGGAAGGGAAGGGAAGGGGAGGGGAGGGGAGGGGAGGGGAGGGAAGGGAAGGGGAGGGAAGGGAAGGGAAGGGAAGGGAAGGGAAGCAAGTGAGCCTCTAAGATCTTGGTGTTTTACTTGAGTCAGTGCTTTACTCAGCAGGACTCAATTTTTCTTTCTGGGTGCCTGGTTAAGGGCCACCTGTGTCTGAGCCCCCAAAGGGCATGTGCGCCCTCTTCACAGAGCAGACTGTGACCTCACTGTGTCCAAAAGATTTTCTCCTTTCTGACCCAGCTGTAGTCCAAAGTCAGCCAAGTGCCTCATCCTTTGTGGGTCTGGCCAGCTCATGGAGGGCATCCACCCAGTAGGCTAGCCAGGCAGGGGCTCCTGAGCATTAGCTGCCTTGATCTGAGAACTTGAGAGCAATGACTGGCAGGTAGGGGCAGGGCCCCCAGCTGCATGGAAGGGAGATAGTTTGGTCTCAGGTAGTTATTGACTGGCCTCATCAGCTACAAGAATCTTAGGTGTGTCAAAGAGTGAGGGCTGGTGCAGAACACTGCCAAAGCAGGCAGTATTCTCAGTGGATCTTGCATAGTTGCTGCCACACTGAGAGAATGGACTGGCTGGGGAGAATCTGTGTCTGAGAGTGAGCAGTCTGCAGGAGTGTGTATAGCCAAGAGGCCTATAGAACAAGCTACTGTGCAGTTAGATAGCTGTACACAAGTGCTATGTCATGATCAGAGTTGAGGGTTGTGCACTGCCCTCTATTTTATAATAACATGATCCAGAAAACTCTGAAATATCAGAGTTTTAAAGAATGTTTTAAGTATAATTGTGAATATGTCCCCCCCCCCCCAGCTTTTTGGTCAGTACTTGGTTTGAACTTAGGAACTTGGACTTAGTCTGGAGCTCTACCACTCTCTACCATGCCTCCAGCCTTGAGTTTTGCTGGTTATTTTTGAGATAGGGTCCCACTTCCCACTCAGGAATGTTCCTGAGCTGTGATCCATTGGCTTTTAGCTTCCTGTAACTGCTGGGATCACAGGCTGTGCCACTATATCAAGCTTCCCTTGGTGGAGACAGTCCCATATACTTTTTTGTCCAGGCTGACCTAGAACCTTGATCCACCCAGTCTCAGCCTGCCAGGTCTCACCTAGCTAGGCTTATAGGCATGAGCTACTGGCTCTGGCTTCATACTTTTTATTTTTCTGAACTATATGAATATCTGTTTTTTTTTTCCATGTGAGGATTGAACCCAGTACATGCTAAGCAAATGCTATCCCACTTAGCCACATCCCTAACTGGTATAATCTATACTGGTAGTCATGTTTTTCTCTAACCCACTTGCCTGCTCTGATGTTGACTTAATCAGTGGTTAAATCTCAGCACTCATGTGCTGTCTCTGTTTGAGTAGTGCTTTCTCAGGTCAAAATCAGAGTCCTGGCCATCTTTGGGATGATGCTCTTGGGTCTGGTACCTGCCTCCTTTGCATGTCGGAGAATGACATCCTGTGCAAAGAGCAGCCTGAGTCACTGGTGTGAGCATGGTAGGCTTCCTGGAATCAGCTGTCCCTTTCTCCCTTGTAAGCTTTGTTTCTGCTCTGCTCCCTCCTGCACCCTCTTCCAGATTTCCTCCTGCTCTCCCCCTCCCAGCCATTGTCTCCTCCCAGACTAATCTGCCTCTTCCCCATTACTCAGAGTTCATTTTTCTTCCATTCATGCTGCTTGTCTGATCCTTCCCCTTTTCATTCTGAGACTCCCCACCTTACCCCTGCTCCCAAGAAGCCACCCCTGTTTCTGTTCTGCCTGCTCCAGCCACACATCTGGCAAAGTTCCTTTGGGGAATCCAGTGCTGGACGAGGCTTACAAAGCCCCTTTATTTCAGGGAGCTCATGGTTCCAGTCACACACACATTTGTCTATATTATGAATAGCACATTTTTAACTTGTATGTGATTTTTCCAGAATGGGGGGGGGGGAAAGCCTGTTTTCTGATTACAAAATTTGTTTTCTGATGATAAAAGCATTTATGCCTATTTTTTTTTTTAAAGAAGCAGACTACTATAGAAAGATGAAGAAGAAAGTGAAAAACTCATCAGCCAGAGGACAGTCACTCCCATCAGTTAGGTTTATGTGGTTCTAGCCTTGTGTCTACATGTACAGACTTGCAGAGATGGGATATTGTAAATTCTATTTTATAACCCACCTTTGGAGGTATGACCCAGATTGGCTTATGGAGTTATAAATACAGATTTACATTATTGCTTTCAGGAACTTTTTTTGCCAGTCCTGGGCTCGAACTCAGGGCCTCGGCTCTGTCCTTGAGCCTCTCTGAGTTCTACCACTTGACCCCACAGCACCACTTCTGGCTTTTTCTGAGCAGTTTAATGGAGATAAGAGTATCACAAACTTTCCTGTCCTGGCTGGTTTTTAACTATGATCTTAAGATCTCAGCCTCCTGAGTAGCTAGGAATTCAGGTGTGAGCCACCAGCACTTGTCTTGTTTTCAGGAATGTTTATTGGGCATATTAAACACATTTAGGAGAGAACACAAGTCATGAATATCTAACAAACTTCTGAATGGTATGCGTTAGCCTCTCTGCTTGGCCAAGCTGACTAGACTCTGCCTTGTTTTTGCTTTGGTTGCTGTTTTGGAAATTGGCCTTTCTTTCACGATGGAGTGGTAAAGTTGGAGTTTTTGTTCTCTCTTGAGTCTAGGATAACTAAAGATATTTAGCATTTGTCACATCACAATTTGGAATTAAGAAAATCAAATTGGGGCATACATGCCATTTACTTTCTGAGAGCATAAAAAAGCCTGGCAGAAATGTTCACTTTGGAGGTTTGAGTTTGTGCCAATGATGTTGGTGGTCTCCATTGTTCTGTTTTTTTATTTTTAATTAATATATAGTAAATTGACTTTTTGGTATACACTTTTGTAAGTTTATGTACATATCCATGCACACATGTGTGCATGTATAAACATTCATTTAGCCACTACCACAGTTGGGCTACAGAAAAGTTTCAGCAGACCACAACTCTGCCTCCTTCTCCTTTCTAGTCTTTCTTAACATTTGGCAGCTGTTCCTGTTTTGTGTTACTATGGTGGTCTTTTCCAGAATGTCATAGAAATGGAATCATAGGGCATGTTCTTTTGAGACTTTCACTGGTATAATGCACTTAAAATCCATTCATGTTGCTGCATTGTATCAATAGTTCATTTTTTATTAGCATATAATAGTTATAACGGGATGATTTCACTGTGACATTTCCATACATGTTTATAGTATGTCTCAGTCAGTCTCATCCCTCTATCATTCTTCCTTCCTCCTTCTTAAAACAATTTAAACAGGTTTAATTGTTCTGTTTTCTTTTTTGGGTCCGGTCGTGGGGCCTAAACTCTGGGCCTGGGCGCTGTCCCTTAGCTCTTCAGCTCAAGGCTAGTGCTCTACCACTTCTGGCTTTTTTCTTTTTGCTTATGTGGTGCTGAGGAATCAAACCCAGGGCTTCAGGCATGCAAGGCAAGCGCTCTACCACTGAGCCACCTTCCCAGCCCCAAATTGTTCTGTTTTCGTACATGCAGACAATCTACTTTTACCCTGTTCATCCTCTTTCACCCAATAGTTCACTTTTATTGCTGAGTAGTTTTAGTATTCCATAGCCTTCTGAGTAGCTGGGACTATAGGCACCCAGGTATACATTAGTTTCTTTATTCATTCACCTGTTTGTGGGCATGTGCACAATGATTGAGAGACCTCCTGGTAGGCATCTCTTACAGATGCTACCACTTTCCAATAGTGCCACCTGGGAACTGAGGCTCATAGTACGTGGACTTTTGTGGGGGGGGGGTATTCAAGATATAAACAGTAGCAATATGTTTTGATTTATGCCTACCATAGTAGTATTTGTTTCCTGTTCATTCCCTCTATTCTGTACCTGTTTTCCCTTCCTCTCTTTCTCTCTTTGGATTCTTTAGCATATAATAATATATAATATTTACTATTATATTGCAATTCATCTGTTGAATTTGGCATGGTAGCACACATCTGTAATCCCGTTACTTGGGAGGCTAAGACAGGAGGATCATCAGTTTGGATGAGGCTAAGCTGTGCTAGCTATATAAGTGAGACCCTGTCTCAAACTAAAAACCACAAAACCAACAAAAAAAAACCCTTGGGCTGGGAATGTGGCTTGGTGGTAGAGTGCTTGCCTAGCATGCATAAAGCCTGGGTTCCTCAGTATAGAAAAAGCCAGAAATGGTGCTGTGGCTCAAGTGGTAGAGTACTAGCCTTGAGCAAAAAGAAGCTCAGGGATAGTCCTGAGTTCAGTCCCCAGGACTGGCAAAAAATAAATAAAAAAGAAAGAAAGAAAAAACCTCATCAGTGTTAGAACTTAGGAGAAAAGGGGTCTGAAGTCTCTCTTTGGTATCATTTCTATTCCATGTGAAGAGCTATGGCATTTCTTGTAGAACAGGTTTGCTGGCTTTGAGTTCTCTTGGGTCTTTTTTATCTGAGGATATCATTATTTCACCTTTGTTCCTAAAGGATGCTCTAACTGGATATAGAATTCAGGGCTGCCAGTTTATTCCTCAGGACTCTAAACATTAGCTCACTTCTTTCTGGCACCTGTCACTCCTAGTGGATGACAGATCTACATCATTGTTCAAATCATTCAAACCATTGTTTCCTGATGTGAAAACATCTTTCTCCTCTGTCTGCTTTCAGGACTTTTTCTTTCTTAGTTTCCTGTGTTTGATTGTGATGTATCTGGACATAGGTTTGACTTTTTTCTATTTAGTGTTTGCTAGGTGACTTGATGTCTTCTGCAAATCTAGCAAAGTGCTGGTCATTGTTACTTCAATTCCTTCTTTTATTTGTCTCACATTCTAGTCTATGAGCTCCACTTACACAAAATAGTAGGCTTTTTGATATTGTCCTTATGCTGTAAGAGGCTTTCTTATACAGAATGTTGAGTGCTATCGCTGAGCTTCTTTGTGCTCAAGGCTAGTGCTCTACCACTTGAGCCACATCACCACTTCTAGCCTTTTTGGTGCTTAATTGGAAACTTTCCTGCCTGGGCTGGCTTCAAACTGTGATCCTCAGATCTCAGCCTCCTGAATTGCTAGGATTACAAGCATGAGCTACTGGCATTGGGCTCAGAATGTTGACTTTTGTTAATATCCTTGTAGGGTTCAGGTGTCACGTTCTGCCCAGCAGCCTTCACTTATATTGCCAAGACTTTGCAGGGCTGTACTGTTCTTTCCTTCCTATGGGGCACTCAGTGACCTGACCAGCACCTGGTGGGTACCTATCCGATTGTAGTTAAATTCCAAAAATCTAGTTAGAGTCAGATCCATACATGAACAACCTGGGGTGAGCTCAGAGTTTATAAATTAACTTTATGGGTTGACTTTTCCCTTATGCTTCTCCTGAATATTTTCTAGTTCCTTTTAGGCCTATGTGCCCAAAGCTGGCCCTTTAGTCCCCCTGCTCTGTTGTAAATGCCCCACCACTTTGTTCACCCACATTCTGGGTCATGTAGTAGAAGACAGAGAAATAAAAAGCAATGCGAGCTCACCTACCCTTATTGTGCTAGTTCTCTGGCCATGTAGAAGAGGCCTGTCTTCAGATCTGTAGGTATCCCAGCTACCTTTGCCATTCCAGGATTGCCTGGGGTTTCAAATTAAGAGAGGATGGAGAAAAAGGTTTAGGGCTCCCCCCCCCAAGACCTAAGATCTCCTCATGTCTACAAGTGTTAGAAATCCCCTTGCCCATGTCCTCAATTAGAGGGATTGGCCTGGACTCTGTGTTTAGTTTGCTTTCCTATGTTAGAGGCTGCCTTGGGTCCATGCCGGGGATATGGATTGCTGGCCTGAGGTTCCTGATTTTCATTGTCTTCTCCAAGCTGCTTACTACAATTTATTTTTTAGTTGTGCTCTGAAAACCTACCCCAGGCTTGTTTCCAGGGATAGTAGCAGCAGTCAGTGGGAAAGAAGCAGACTTGGAACTACTTCATTAACTGAACTGGAGTTCTAAAATTGTAATATTTACAAGCTCTCTAATTTGTTTTTATTGTCAGTAGCCAATAGGCTATTGGCTTGCAGACTAGTTTGCTTACTAAAGACAAATCACAGTGCTGTAATGTTTTGATTTGTTTGTTGTACTTTTGTTTTTGTAGTGAGGGAATGTTTTAAATATCATGCTAGGATATTCTTGGCATGTGGTAGAAATCAAAGAAAAGTATTCATTTGAGTAAGATTTGGACTTCATGTTAATGATTTTTCATATTAATGAACAGACTTGCTGTCTGTGTAAAAATGGAACATTCTAGAAAAGATTAATGACCCTTAGTCAACCCTTCACCCCCTCCCGCGCTCCCACCCCCCAATGAAGTATGAGAGTTTTTTGCTCCATTCTTATTTGGCAGACATTCAACTCCACATGACCAGTTTCACCTAAGGCACCAGTCTGTTTCCAATGACCGCTCTGTCCCTCTGTCTGTCCCTTTG